>NC_055990.1:40071695-40150470 GCF_018446385.1 Zingiber officinale | reverse complement strand
CTAGTCGGAGACAGCGGAGAGTGCCACGTCCCCAGCGTCCGTCGACTCAGTGCTCGGACAGGATCAAATTGGCGCCGTCTGTGGGAACGCACCTGAATCTGAGCGGAGACGATGGAAGAAGCTGGACGCCAACTCATGGTGACGCTCTCCCCAGAAGAACTCGACGTACTCATCCAAGCGCGAGCAGCAAAAATCGGCGACATCAGCATCGGGGGGCCGAGCGGCACCCGAAGAGCGGCCGGAGCAGCTCTCAATATGGGGGCAAAATAAGGGACCGACCGACACCCAGATGGGGGCGTCGCCCGTCCCGATACCTTTTAATCGGGCTCTGTTCCAGACGCCCTCGGAGGTCGCACAAGCTAATCAGGACAAAGGATCTTCATCAGACGAAGCACCCGTCCGAGACGTCAGAAAAGGAAAAGCGCCCCAAATGGACGCGTCACCCGAACGGATCAACCAGCAGTTCTCAGATGTCATCCTGCGTGATCCACTGCCGAAGCATTATGTGCCCCCTGCGATCGGGGAATACAACGGGACAACCGACCCAGACAACCATCTGGGTAAGTTCGACAGCACTGCCACTCTGCATCAATACACAGATGGTGTGAAGTGCCGAGTGTTCCTCACCACCCTTTCGGGATCGGCGCATCGGTGGTTCCGGAGGCTGCCGGACGGATCTATCACGAGTTTCAAAGAATTCCGAACGGCGTTCCTCCATCATTTTGGGAGCAGCAGGCGCCACCAGAAGACCAGCGTCAATCTGTTCGCCATCAAGCAAGGTTCGAGGGAGTCGCTCCGAGCTTACATCCAACGCTTCAACCAGGTGGCCATGGACATTCCAACGGTCACCTCGGAAACAATGATGAACGCGTTCATGCAAAGGCTCGTGGACGGTGATTTCTTCCGCTCGCTCATCCGGAAGCCGCCCCGGGACTACGACCATATGTTGCATAAGGCCAACGAGTACATCAATGTGGAGGAAGCCCAGGCGGCGAGAAAAAAAGAAGCCCTGACGGACCAACTAGCCTCCGCCGAGCAGAAGCAGCCCGTCAGTCACCAGCCCCCCAGAGGATCGCGAGTCGAAGCAGCCCATCCTCATCAGCACACTCGGCCGCACGCCATCCAGCAAGTCTCGGCCGATCGGCCCAAGCCCAAGGGGTAGGTATGGACCCCGATGTTTTGTTCACTCAATCAGTCAGCTACTCACAACACCCGCGACTGTCGGAGCCTCCCTCCCATCACTCATCCTGCGCCAAAGAGCTACCGTCGCCGATCACCTTCACCAGATCGGCGACATCGACAACGGAACCCCGTTCTAAAAATAGAAAGGAGATCCCCCGAGCGGCAACATCGTCAGCAGTCCAGAGTCCACCATCGGGCGTCGCATGAACGACCTCGACCATCCGCTCGGGAGGAGGAGAATAGAGGCAACACATCTCGAGGCGAGATCAACATCATTGCCGGAGGCCCGACCGAAGGAGACTCCAATAGAGCCAGAAAGACACACGCAAGGCAGCTGAGGATACATGCGGTCGGCTGCAGCCAGGAGAAGGCGAGCGAACCCGAGATCAGCTTCGGGCCTAGGGACCTCGAGGGGGTCGAAGTCCCACACGATGACGCCCTGATCATTCGAGAGGTAATAGCTAACTGCACTATTCACCGCATTTTCATTGACACAGGCAGCTCGGTCAACATAATATTCAAGAAGGCCTTCAACCAATTGCAAATCGACCAAGCTGAGTTACTGCCAATGACAACCCCCTCTACAGGTTCACTGGGAACGAAGTATTGCCGGTCGGCTAGGTCCGGCTGGCTATCTCGTTGGGAGAGGAGCCGCTCAGAAGAACAAGGACCACCAGCTTCATCGTGGTTGATACTCCTTCTCCGTACAACGTTATCTTGGGGCGACCGGCTCTCAACGAGTTCCGGGTAGTCGTCTCTACCTTCTGCCAGAAGATCAAGTTCCCGATGGAAGATCAAGTAGGGGAGGTGCGAGAAGACCAGCTGGCAGCTCGAAGATGCTATGTGGAAATGGTCCGAGCCGAAGCCAAGTCCGCTCGGAAAGTGTCACGAGTCGAGGTAAATGCTATAACCGAAAAACCACCTTATTTGGTTTACGAAGAAAAGGAGGAGGTGCAGATTGACTCTTCCCGACCGGAGGCCACCACCTACATAGCATCCGACTTGGAGGAGAACCAGAAGGAAAAACTGATCAAATGCCTCCAGCGAAACCGCGACGTCTTCGCTTGGTCGACCCATGAGCTGTCAGGGGTCTCGCCAAGCGTAGCGCAGCACGAGCTTCACGTCCGACCAGACGCGCGGCCGGTGAAGCAAAGGAAGAGGGACTTTAGCGCTGAGAAAAATGTAATTATCCGGACAGAGGTAGAGAAGCTTCTGGAGGCCGGCCACATAAGGGAAGTGCAATTCTCAAGTTGGCTCGCAAATGTGGTATTGGTCCCCAAGCCGGACAACAAGTGGAGAGTCTGCATCGATTTCCGGGACATGAACAAGGCATGCCCGAAAGACTTCTACCCCCTGCTCCGGATCGATCAACTGGTAGACTCCATGACCGGGTGCGAGCTGATATGCATGTTGGATGCATACCAAGGCTACCATCAAGTGTCGCTCGCCCGAGAAGACTAGGAGAAGGTCAGCTTCGTCACGGCAGACGGCACCTACTGCTACAACGTAATGCCGTTCGAGCTGAAGCATGCAGGAGCTACCTACCAGCGTCTGATGAACAAGGTATTCAGGGAGCAGATCGGACGCAACTTGGAAGTGTACGTGGATGACATACTTATCAAGTCCTTCCGGGCGGCAGATCTCTATGCGGATATGGAGGAGACTTTCCAAACATTAAGAAGATACGGAGTCAAGCTTAACCCTCAGAAGTGCTTGTTCGGAGCAAAAGGCGGACGCTTCCTGGGTTACATCGTGACCGAGCGGGGCATAGAGGCGAACCCCAGCAAGATAAAGGCATTGCAAGACATGCCGCCCCCCCTCCCCAGAAATCTTCGAGAGGTACAGCGTCTCACCGGTCGGATAACGGCGCTGTCAAGGTTTATCTCTAAGACCACCGACGGAGCCTGCCGTTCTTCAAGATTCTGCATAAAGCTACCAAGTTTCAATGGGACAAGGAGTGCGATCGGGCATTCGAGGAACTGAAGACTTACCTGAATTCCTTACCTATGTTGGCAAAACCGGCCGTAGGCGAGCCACTCTGCATTTATTTATCTTCAACCGAGCAGGCTGTGGGCTCGGCATTAGTAAGGTCGAACGACGAAGAACAGCCTGTGTACTTCTTAAGCCATATCTTAAAGAATGCTAAGTCTCGCTACACCGGTCTCGAGAAGTTGGCCTTCGCCTTGGTCCTTGCCGCTCGGAGGTTGCGCCCTTACTTTTTGGCGCACACCATTATTGTGATGACGAACAGCCCGTTGGGAAGGGTACTCCTAAACCCTGAAGCATCCGGACGGCTCATCAAGTGGACGACGGAGCTAAGCGAATTCGACATCCAATATCAACCCCGCCCGGCGATCAAGGCATAGTCCTTGGCAGATTTCGTGACGGAGGTACAAAAGTCCGAGCCCGAAGCTACATGGAAAGTATATGTGGACGGATCGTCCACTCGGCTCGAAAGCGGAATTGGGATCCTGATACTTTCGCCTCAGGGAGAGCGGATGCATTTGTCCGTCCGGCTGGACTATCGGGCAACAAATAATGAGGCAGAGTACGAAGCCCTCATAGCCGGACTGTAGGTCGCACGACATGTTGGAGCCAGCCGGGTGGTGATCCACTCGGATTCCCAGCTAGCCGCTCAACAACTCATGGGTGCCTTTGAGATAAACAATGCAAGACTCAGGTTGTAAGCGGAGGCCTTTGAAAAACTCAAGACCAGCTTCACCGAGGTGGTGGTCCAGAAGATACCCCGAACGGAGAACCAGGCGGCAGATGAATTAGCCAAGCTCGCAAGCTCGATATCGCCGGTCGTCATCCAGCAACCAATCGAGCAAGTATCCTTGGTAGCGCACGTGGACCGGATGGAAGACCTCACATTCCCGAGCGATTGGAGAACAACCATCATGGAGTTTTTGCGCTCAGGTGCCACGTCGTCCGATCGGGATGAAGCCCAGCTACTGAGGAGGAGAGCCGGCCGGTTCATGCTCATCGGAGATCAGCTTTACAAAAAGGCGTTCTCCCGACCTCTGCTGAAGTGTGTCGGTTCGGAAGACGCCGAGTACATTCTCCAGTAGGTACACCAAGGATCTTGCGGAGGTCATCCGGGCGGCCGTTCTTTGGTTAGGAAGATCCTGCTGGCCGGATACTTCTGGCCAACTCTACACGAGGACGCCGCTCGGACCGTCGCAACATGCCTTTCTTGTCAGAAGTACCACAGTTTCTCTCATAAGCCGACTGAAGAAATGAAAGCGTCCACAGTGTCCTGCCCGTTCGACCAGTGGGGCATGGACATCGTAGGACCTTTCCCTATGGCGACCGGACAACGAAGGTTCCTATTGGTGGCAGTCGATTACTTCTCCAAGTGGGTGGAAGCAGAGCCACTCCAAGATAACCGAACAGATGGTCAAGAAATTCATCTGGCAACACATCATTTGTCGGTTCAGTATTCCGCATCGACTCGTGTCGGACAACGGGCGACAGTTCGTCGGAAAGCAGCTCGAGGAATGGTGCGAGGGATATGGCATTGAGCAGCACTTCACGTCTGTGGCGTATCCCCAAAGTAACGGTCAAGCCGAAGTAGCCAACCGGGAGATCCTCCGAATTCTTCGGGCTCGACTCGACCACATGGGTGGAAGCTGGGTGGACGAGCTGTCGGGAGTCTTATGGGCCATCCGCACGACCCCTAAGGAGGGAACGGGAGTAACACCATTCCACCTGGTGTATGGAGGCGAGGCGGTCGTCTCAGTCGAAGTCGGCGTAGAGTCCGTCCGGATCCAAAACTACGACGAGGATAATGCCGAGCGGAGGCAGCTAGAATTGGACTTGATCGACGAGGAGCGAGCCAAAGCGTCCGTCCGGCTGATGGCCTACAGGCAAAGAATGAAGCAGAACTACAACCGCCGCGTGATTCCCCGAGCATTCCAGGTAGGTGACTGGGCCTGGAAGAAAGTGAAGCCGGTCGAGAACGTGGGCAAGCTGGAGGCTCCCTGGGCAGGACCCTTCAAAGTCGTCGATAGAAGAAAGGAGCGCCACGTAGTCTTTAGCCGGGATGGCAGCGGAGTCGGGAAGCTGACCCTTGGACTTCAGATAGTCCGTCGTGGCGGCAATGGCCAACTCAAAGGCAGTATACATCCGCTCGCAGACTTTCTCAGAAAATTCGTTCGAGCGGATGTGCTGCAGTCTCAGGGTTGTGACCCGGCCTGGCTCGGCCTCTTAATACTCCTTAAAGGTAGCTCGGGAAGCTTCAAGAGCCTCCTGTAGGGTGTTCAGTTCGTTCTTGTGTTTGGTCGCCTCCCCCGAGCGGCACATCTTCTCGTCGTCCAGCTGCTCCATCAACTCCTTAACTTGTTGCTCCAGGGCCCACGCCTCGACGTTTTTCTTATCCAGATCGGCGATAGCCTACTTCTTCCGATCAGTGGCCAGGCTTATTTTCCGGTCAAAAGTTTTGACCTGTTTTTCGAATTCGGCCAGCGTATACGTCTGGTCGGCCGTCTTCTTTCGCTCGGCCTCCAACAAATCTTTGGTCCTCTTGAGCTCTTTCTGCAGCTCGGCATATGAGGGGCCCTGGGAGGACGGGTCGCCCGAACTCTTCAGCCTCTTCAACTCTTCATCCGCCATGGCCAATCGGTTGGCGACAGCGATGTCCTCCACCCATCTCTGACATAAATAGGAGTATTAATAGCCGATCGGAAAGACGGCGTAAAGGACTTCGGAAGAAAACACACTTACCCCAGTGGCCTGTTGCATTTGGCTGTTGGCTAGGTTGCCGAGCGGAATCATCGCAACACGGGCCCGAGCGTAGGCCCACATCTCGCGAGGGGCCCCTTCATGGTGATCGTATGCTCGGGCGCTGTCGGCCGATCAGACTCGGTCAAAAGCTCCTCGGTGGGAAGGTGCAAGGTGACCCTAATGGTGCGGCTCCGGCCGGGAGTCGTGTGAGCAGACGCAGAGGAATCAGAGGCCGGGGTGGAGAACTTGGACAAAATGGTCGAGCGCTGGACCCGGCGGGAGGCAAGTGCAAGAGTGTTGACCGACACAGCCTCGATAGGGTTGGTAGGCGGGTTCAGTTGAGACGGAGTTCGATCGGAGGATAATGCCTCCACCATTGGGGTTTTCCCACGAGAATCGGATCCCGTCCGCTCGGACACATGAACAACGGAAGTAGCCGATCGCAGCGGCGTCTCCGTCCGGCGCCTTTTTTTGTCTGAGCGGGCGCTCGCATTCTCGATCAGAGCCTTCCTCCTGGACGGTCGGTTCCCTGTTTGACGTGGCGCCCCCCGTCACCTCCACGGGGGAGGCATGAGCGGCCGACTCCTCCGCGTTTGTCCCGCTCTCACCCTCGTGAGAGCCGACCGGGGTGATGCCCAGTTGCTCCATCTCCTTGGCGGCTGCCGCCTCAAGCGCCTCCGTTTTTCTCTTCAAAATCCCGAGCATCACGGACTCCATGACGATATTCGCTGCAAAGGAAAAAAAAGAAAATCAATTAGCACTCAAAGTACATACCCAAGTGAAATTCTTACCGAAGCTGCTCAGGAGTGGAGTTCGGCTCGGACTCAGGCCGAATATATACAGCACGCCTTCAGGCAGAAGCTTGTTGATATCAAGCTTCAGACCGGCAAGCATGTTCGCGGCCTGGAGATAGTCCGGTCGGGTCTTAAATCCTTTTAGCTCGGGAGAAGTAGGCGGTCCGACCTGCCATTTGGTTTGGAAGGGAGCCCGCTCGGGGAGACGAAGATAAAAGTAGTACTTCTTCCCGTGTTTATTGGAGGAGGGAAGTTTATCAAAGAAGACTAGGCCGGGCCGAGCCTGGAATAGATAGGTACCCAGCTCGGACTGCTTGGGATAATAAAAATAATAAAAAATTTCCGAGCGGAGAGGAATGCGGTGTATCTTGAACAATATCACCACTCCACACAAAAGGCGAAAAGTGTTGGGAACTAATTGGGCGAGCGGGAGACCAAAGAAATTGCAAACGTCGACGAAGAAGGGGTGGAGAGGAAACCGCAGACCGACTGTGAATTGGTCGCGGAAAAAACAGATAGCTCCGCGCGGCGGTTGGTGCGGCCGAGCAGACGGTGAGGGTAGAACGAGTTCAAAGTCGGACGGAATATCATAACCATCAAGCAAGGTCTCGGCGTCGCGCCGATCGAAACGAGACTCCATGGTAGTATACCAAGGGCCTAAAGTGAGGTCTGCGGGACGGGAAGAACTGGCCATTGTCCGACCGAGCAAGAAAGCAAAAAAACGAGAAAAAGGCACACGGCAGAAGGAAGAAGACGATAAAGGGGACAGCGACCAGAAGACAAGAACTTGACAAAGAACACAAGGGAAACAGAGAAAAAAGGCGGGAGAACCTTACAAAGAAGCTGAGGATCGAAGGAAGGAGGTGGGAAATCGTCGGAAAACGGAAAATCGGAGTTGCCGGAACGCTGAAGCACCAAAGAAGGTTGCGGGACACGCGAACGCAAAGGTGCGGCGGAGGAAGAAGGCGAAGGCTTTATAAGGTCGGGCCCGATCGGCCTCGGCCGTCAGATGCAGGTCACAGGAACCGAGGCCCACATCGGGCCGTTCATTTCAAACCGCCGATGTCCCATCGGACACATCGCCGAGTCGTACAATGACTCCAGCGGAGGCGACACGTGGCGCCATGACACAGGGGTGTATTTAATGAGCATCATTACGGCGTGCAGCGCGCGTGCTCGGTCTTAATGGAGAGGATTTGCACGAATTCCGAGGAGATCCGAAGGGCGTCAGCGTTGACCGTCGACACGGTAGCAAAGCCAGCAGCAGTAAGAGGCCGAGCGGCCGTGAGGAGGAACATTCCAGAAAGCGGTAGAGTAGTGTCACTCCGGCCGACCGGCAGTCCAGTCAATCGGACTTAGCACCTCCTTCGACTAGACTTGAGGGGGAGGCATGTGATCCGGTGGTAAGGATGGGGGACCCTCGTTGGCGGAAGGTCAACGATACGTGGAGGTCAAAGGTCAAGAGATTCAACCCTGAGACCCGACCGACCGGAATGAGAATCCCCCGAGCCGAATAAAAGACAACCCGACTAGGGGTCGGGTTTCCGATGCTCAAGGTAAAAAGGTTTCATGGCCGAGCGGGCTGTCCGTTCGGCCGGAGCACAAGGCAATAAAGACAAGCAGGAGCAATCTCATCCGAGCATACGACCGGGAGTCCTCCCAGTCGGACCGATACCTACAACCGGGGCAGAAGTGATATGTCTGCCGAGCGGCCGAACCGTTCGGCCCTGGAACAGACAAGAGGCGCAAGAGGACAAAGGAGACAGGGGATAATATCATCCTCGAGACATCTGCCGCCGACATGCAGCAAGGTTGGCGGCCGAACCGTACACAGGATCATACGGTGGAAGCTTCCACCGTCACATCCAGGATATGCTCGGACGATTGCGGAATGACGTCAGGGGTACGTTTCTGACATTGGCTCGTTAAGGTATGTTGAGGGAAGCGTGCACGCATCGAGAAGAGTGTCTGCGCCTCCCCGGGGTCCTATATAAGGACCCCCAGACATCGACGAAGGTATACGCAATCCTCACTGTAGCCACAGTTACGTTGCCTCTCTCATTTCTCGTTGCCTGACTTGAGCGTCGGAAGATCGTCGTCGACAAAAAAAACACTGGTCACTAGAGGGGAAGGAGAAACAATGTAAGAAACGATTCAGCTATCAAGAAGTTTATTAATCAATTATGATAAACCATTCAACTACGAAGTCCATTGTCCGAAGCGTACAGTCGGGACTATGAGTGTAGGTCTAAGGGTACTGGCCTGGAGGCGTATTCAAACACGTTCCAATATATTAAGTAGAAAATAATGAGTCTCTTTTGCTTCACCCGGTTGGAGTGATGACAGTAGCACGCGTGAATAGGATGGATGGAGTAGTAAAGACGGCGTCGTTCTCTACGTTCATATGCCCAATATGCTAGTCGCAAAATCTCACCGCAGAGCATCAAAATTGCAACCCAAATTTTGTTTCGGCGAGGAATAAAACTCAAAAAGGCAGTGCCATAGACATTTCCACCCAGATCCGGCAGCAATCCGAACATCAACCCGGAAACACGGTCGATTCAGGATGCCCCAACCATAAATGAAGAAAAGGCTCGATCAACCTGTCTAAATCTAAAGCCGGGAACACAATTAACCTAATTTAGTATTCAATCATACCAGAACAGGCGAAGGCTGCTGCGGCTCCTTCGCCTCGGAGGCTGTGGAAACGGCGGCCATGCGAGCGGCAGAAGGATAGGACAATCGTCGAGTGGCGGAGCGGCAGAAGCAGAAGGAACTCAGCATCTCGTGATTCGGAGACGGGGGAGGAGTTAAATAGGCGGGGGAGTCACTCACGGCGCAAGCGTGCCATCGAGCGGGCGCCACCCGGCCCGGCCCAACCCTCGGACCCGTCTGCCGCCGCCTCCACCAAACCAACATGAAACACGGACATGCGATGGGGTTCGGTGAAGGACACGTGGTTGACCTTCTTCTCCAACGCGTCACGTGAGGAGATCATCACACGTGTGCTTCATCCAATCGCTTTGCCATGTTCTCGCTTAAGTTGAATCACCACCTGATCCGAACAAAGGCATCAAGAATCGCAACGAGTTCCACGCACCCAGGTCCATTGGATCTGGACAACAAGCTGGATATTTCGAACTAATCCGGCCCGAGTTGACTTGTAGCCCGATCCGTTGCGTAGTCGACTAGGATTCCATATCGAAAATAATCTTTTATTTAAAAGATATTAATCAAACAAAAATATCAACACGATTTGCCTTCCAATAAAAACCTAAATAAAAGACATAAATAATAAATGGTAAAAATAAACTTGAGAAAAAATTAATAAACACATTTGAAAATATTTTTTATTATTATTCTATTTCTTAATTTATTGCTTAATAAAGAAGCAAATTAAAGTTTTGTCCAACTTGTCAAAGACTCAACATTAATTATTTTTTAAAAAAATAATTACTTTTAATATGTTTGAACAAAATGGAAAGGCACAAATTCTACCTGCCTTAATATATTTTGGCTTTATTTTTGGGTCTTAATCCTTACTTATAGTGCTATCCCTACTCATTTTTAATGAACTCATCCTGTTGTATAAAATTTAAAAGAATTTTTTCCCCTCTAAAATCTTAATCATTATCATAATTTTAAAGTTTAAAAGAATTTTTTTCCCTCTAAAATCTTAACCATTATCATAATTTTAAAGTTCAAAAAAATGGGGCTGATGCAATAGTTAGATGTCTAAGTATAAAATTTTACGATCGAGAGTTAGATACAATAAATTATAAGATTTTTTTTTCCTCGATAGCCCTAAGAAAAAGAACTATTTGGATAGACTATCATAAATATCTCTCAATTTATTTGGATAGTCTATAAGAATTTTTTACATAATCAAATTCATCATTTTTAAGATTAATCGATTCGAAAAACTTGATAATGGTGCCAACTGGGATTAGCTTGATAATGATATCAACTAAAAAAACTGAAATTTTTTTTTTTAATCTATCTGTTGTTATTTGAGATATTATTAATGACTAAATATAATATTTGATGTTATGTTATTTTAAGTTTTGAACATTTAATCTTCATATGCTATTAATTATTTAACACGGTTTACCTAGTGGCTGAACAATGGCGGATCCAGATAAAAAAGGAAGAGGGTGCTCAAAGAAGGGAGTTGGAGCTTATCTTCCTTCTCATTACCCCTCGGACTGCAGCATATTGATGGAGCAAGGGGGTGCTCAAGCACATCCTCGCTCCCCCCTAGATCCGCCACTGTGGCTGAAGGAAACTTCTTTGAAGCTATATCAGCCACCTCTAGTATTAATGGGTTTAAAGAGCTTGATACTTGAAAATACATATATATTATATCGATTGATCTGACTAGATTGATCCCATTAAATCTAGGTGAACTGACGGTGGTTGAAAAATATGTAATAGAGGGTCTTGATAGTTACAAAATCATTCGAATGGTAGGATCAATCTTATGATCCAAAAGCATCATATCACTTCTGGATCGCATATGATCATTTTTTGTGATGGAATTAGAACAAGATTGATAGAATCGATAGAATCAGAATAAAATCAGTATGATCGATACAATCTTTGTTGGGACAGAAGTTTTGAGATATCATAAGTTTTTACTCAAATTGAATTATATAATCTATAATATATTAAATCAAAATTAATTCAAATATTTACAGTTAATTATGAGTTTATAGGTAACCGTCTAGTTTTAAATTTAAAAAGTCATTTAAAATTTCTAAGAGATTCAAAAAAAATTTTAGTTTTTATCTTTTGGACTATTTTATAATTTAAGTTATTTTTGTTATTGTATAGTTAGGGTTTTAATATTATTTAAATATTTATTTTGTTATTTTTAGTTAATTTTTATCAATAATATTGTGTTATTTTTTCCTAAAATAATGAATTTTTAGACGTCTATTATTTAGTATTTTATATAATCAAAAAATTATTTTCATATTTGAATCAAATTATTCAATAGTTTCTAAACTACTTCGTTAGCCTTTAAATTGGGTTATATTGTGAACCAATAGAATATTCTTAAAATTGAATGTGAACATTATTATTATTATTATTATCATAATCATCATCATTATTAAAAAATTTATATTTTTTATTTTATAATATAAAATCTAAATATTATTGTGTCTTACTATACTAAAATAATAATTAAATTACTAATTAATTTATTAATTAATTAATTATTAATTATTATCCTCAAATGTAAAAGGTTTTTGAGACGATTGAATTCGGATTGATATGATCCAAACCTAATTCTATAAAATCACAATTCTACAAACTAAATTTAGGTGACGTTTGATTTTTTTTCCTAGGAATCAAAATGGAAATAAGAATGATAGTATTGTGGAATGGGAAAGGTTATGAGCATGAATATCACTCTTAAAAATAATGTTTGATTAGTTGAATATGTTCTATCGGAGTAAATATTTTCTTTTTATCCTTAGAGAAAAATAATAGAAAAAAATTAGATGTGAGAGAAAGTTGAATGTGAAAAAAATATGAGAGAGAAAAAGATAGAAAACATACGATGAGAGAGAATGAGGAGAGAGAAAGTGTAATGAAAAATGAGGAGAGAGAAAGTGTAATAGGAGATATTAAAGAGAGAGATAGTATGATGAGAGAGATTGAAGAAAGAGAAAAAACGATGAGAGAGAATGAAGAGAGGGAAAGTGTGCTGAAAGAAAATAAGGAGAGAGAATGTGATAGGAGAGATTGAAAATAGAAAAAGTGTGATGAGAGAAAGTGTGATAAGAGAGGATGATAAAAGAGAAAGTGTGCTGAGAGAAAATGACAAGAGAGTGTATGATGAGAGAGATTGAGGAAAGAGAAAGTAAGTGGCAAAAGGTGATTTGCTCGCCCCTAATGCCCCCACCAACTCGTTCATAGGCCAACACAGAGTAGGTAAATCACGGATGGCTACTGGGCATTAGTGCAAGTGGTCAAGACATAGGGGAAGACATGTTCGGACGCGTCGAGTTTCAACTCTAATACCTCATGTGGCAACACCTCATACTATAATCACCGCACCGCCCCCAAGAGAACAAGGAAAAAAAAGCATGATGAGAGAGGATGAGGAGAGAGAAAGTAAAACATCCCTGACTATTTTTTTTAAACATACGGACGTCCTGAATCACAATTATACTTACAACCATAACATACTCTTGATTTAACTAAGATACTTAAATAGTTCTTTAAACCATTAACTACTAGCAATATTAAATACTATCATTGTCCCGAGCTTATCACCTGTCAATATCTCCTGTCTCATTGCTCTCATTACCTAAAATAGTTAAAATCTGAGTCGAGAGACACAGTACATTCAAATCATACTATGTATTAATTAGTTCCCAGATTCATGTGTCCAAAAGGGAAAAACCTATCTAACTAAATCTTTTATTTATAGTAAAGTTTTTTTCTTATATTTGCATACTAAAGTATGAAATGTAAACATACAGCATGCAAAGACATATAAATGAATGTAAACATAATAGCATAGATGTCACGCCCCAGAGGAGTCCCTACTAGAGGAAAATCCGGCAGTATCTCCTCTGTACCGGTGACAATCTGAATCATATATATATATCAACAAACAAAATACATCATCCCACACGGCTAGAATATACATAACCACGCAGTTATATACTCAGTCTGTTGGTGCAGCGAGGACCGGCAAGAGGGGGGTGAATTGCCTGCGATTAAAAACTAAACCCTCCTCAAGGCTTTCAACTTAAATAATAAAGCAACAGTTATGAAATTCAACAGAACTAAAATAAACATAAATAGAAGACTCAGCTATTTACTTGGTTACAACCAAGAAGGTTGTTAATCCAAGGCAGTAAGAGAGTGCACTAAAAGAAGTCTCCTTCTCTGAAGGCGGAGTAGCCTTTTACACTTGAAGAGCACAGAACTGTTGCTTAGGAAATGAGAGTACAGGTGTTGTATTTCGAAATCGTTCATATTCGTTGTTTAGTAAAGCTGCTCGAGACCCTCTTTATATAGGGGTACTATAGCTTATCGGATGACCTGATCTTCGGGATCAGGTTTTGACTCGAGAGGGATCGGTCGACCGATCCCCAGGTTCGATTGACCGAACCTGCTGTACCTGCCCAGTCTTCTGTCCAGGTGCAGTCTCTGTGGATCGAGCTTAGGTTCGGTCGACCGATCCTTTTGTTCGGTCGACTGATCCTTTTGTTCGGTCGACCGATCGGCCAACGGTCTCCAGCTGAGTTGGCCCGATCAAACTGCTCGACTTGGTCTCTGGATGAACGTTGGTTCGGTCGATCGATCAAGGGGTTCGGTCGACCGATAAGTCCCCCAATGGCTGGCTTGCTGACTTGGCTTCTGACGTGTCACCAACGGTTGGTCTTCTGAGGATTGGGGTTCGGTCGACCGATCATGGGGTTCGGTCGACCGAACCGTTGACAAGTCAACTCCAGTTGACTTGCTCCGGTTCGACTTCTTGGGTGATTACGGTCATCCGGAATAGGGCTCACCCGAACCCAGTTCCCGGCCTTCTCCTCGAGCAGGCTTTCGTCCGGCTTCTCGTCCCTCAAACGCCGCGCACGTTCTTCTCGCTCCAACGGAGTACTCTTCCGCAGCTCTCTCGTCCTTCGGACGCACCGAGCCCGTCGGCTCCCCTCCCGTGTCGTCCTTCTCGCTAGCTGCGTCTTCCGCTCGACTTCCTGTGCTCCTAAGTTCCTGCACACTCAGACACAGGGGTCAGACAAAACGCAGGACCTAACCAACTTGGTTGATCACATCAAAACTACCACGGGGTCCAACAATCTCCCCCTTTTTGATGTGCATCAACCCAAGTTCAAGTTAGGGTTAAGAATAGACCTACGTAATTTTAAGAAAATTACTAAACTAACAGTTATAGCATATACTTACAATTAATAAAATTGCAACACAGTTTAGAGAAGTAACAGATTAAAATTAAAAAAAAAATTTAACTCCCCCTAAAACTTGTACTTATATTTATTCTCCCCCTTTGATCACAGCAAAAAAAACGGGGGCAAGCAAGTGACAGAAGTTTGAAAAAAAAATTCTAAGTGTTAAAAAATTTTCTAAGTTAAAATTTCAAGAAAACAATTTTTAAAAAAATTTAAAGAGTTCCTAAGGATATGTTTAAAAAACTTTTCAAAGCATTATTTAATTCTAATATTAATGTTTTTATCAGAAGGTTAATTAAACATTTTTATTTCGATATTTCGGCTTCCAGGTCGTGGCGAGGCACTAGGCCTTCTTGGTTATTGGAGCAACAACCACTTCCTTAGACAAAGCTTCCATAAAGAAACTCAAAGTTTAATTATCTCACTGCAAGCTCTTAATTTTTTTTTTTGAAAAAATTAATCAAGTACAGATTTTGGAACCCAGTAAAGGTTCCTTCCTATAGGATTCTTTAAAAACATAGGGGGTATATAACTTTTGGGAATTTTCCTAAATTGACCCTGATGTTGTTTAATGTACCAATTCAATTTTCCATAAATTCTAACTTTTGATTTTGGAAATTTATTTAAGCATGCATCAGTTTTCAATTTTTCAACTTCTAATTTTAGTTTATCATTTTCTGATTTTAGATGATCATACATTTCTAACGGGCATGCTTTTGCTAAGTTCAACTTTAGTTCAGCATTCTCTTTTTCTAATTGATCTAACTCTCTAGAAAGAGACTTGATAAATTTAAAAGATTGAGTTGGGGTTAGATTGCGTACCTTACTTACCTGTTCTGGTGACGCTCCCCCTTCACTGCTGCTTTCTTCTTCTGATGTTCCTCCCCCTTCATCAATGCTCATTTCTGAGCTAGATGTTTCTTCTAGCTGATGGTTGGCCATCAGTGCTAGTCCCGAGAATTCTTCGACTTCTGACTCAGAGGATGAAGAGTCGTCCCATGTCGTCTTCAGATTTTTGTGCTTGGAGGAATTTGGTTTCTTGTACTTGGTCTTTGTAACCTCCTTTTGCTTGCACTTCAATTTGGGGCAGTCATCCTTGATGTGCCCTTCTTCGTTGCAGTTGTAGCAACGAATCGTCCTTTTCTTTCGTTGATGCCTCTGCGATCTAAACTTATTTGTATTAAAAAATTTATTGAAGCGTCTTACCAGAAGTGCCGCTTCTGATTCGTCGACCGAGGCTTCGGAGTCAGAACTGTTCATTTTTGCCTTTAAGGCAATGTTCTGACTGGACTTCTCTACTCCATTGGACTCTGAAACTCGAGATTCGTGAAGTTCAAAAGTGGAAAATAATTGTTCTAAAGTACTTACTTCGAGATCCTTAGAGATGTAGTATGCATCTACTAAGGAGGCCCACTCTGGAGTTCTGAGGAAGGCATTGAGCGCATACCGGATTGAGTCCCGGTTCGTTACCTCTTCTCCAAGATTGGTTAGTTGCGTGATCAGCTCTTTGATCCTTGCTTGGAGCTGCGCTACCTTCTCGCCTTAGTTCATCCGGAGGTTCGCCAACTGGTTCCGGAGGATGTCGCGCCTAGCTAGCTTCGCTTCGGATGTACCTTCGTGAAGCTCCAGGAATTTCTCTCAGAGATCTTTCGCGGAGTCGTAACTTCCGATTCGGTTTACCTCCTGAGGTGGCAGAACACTGAGGAGATGGAATTCCGCTTTTCCGTTGGCGACGAAGTCGGCTTGCTCCTTCTTGCTCCACGTGTTTTCTTCTTTGTCTTTAGGAGCTGCAAAACCATATTTCATAGTAATTAAAATATCAAAATCTGTTTTGAAGAATACCTCCATTTTTCGCTTCCATGTAGCGAAATCTCCGTCGAACTTCGGGGGATGGATGTTCGCGTCGGCCATTGTTCTGATCTTTGTGCTTCAGATGATGGTTAATCCCTCTGAGCCTGTTGGGCTCTGATACCACTTGTTGGTGTAGTGAGGACCGACAAGAGGGGGTGAATTGCCTGCGATTAAAACTAAACCCTCCTCAAGGCTTTCAACTTAAATAATAAAGCAACAGTTATGAAATTCAACAGAACTAAAATAAAAAGAAATAGAAGACTCAGCTATTTACTTGGTTACAACCAAGAAGGTTGTTAATCCAAGGCAGTAAGAGAGTGCACTAAAAGAAGTCTCCTTCTCTGAAGGCGGAGTAGCCTTTTACACTTGAAGAGCACAGAACTGTTGCTTAGGAAATGAGAGTACAAGAGTTGTATTTCGAAATCATTCGTATTCATTGTTTAGTAAAGCTGCTCGAGACCCTCTTTATATAGGGGTACTAGAGCTTATCGGATGACTTGATCTTCGGGATCAGGTTTTGACTCGAGAGGGATCGGTCGACCGAACCTGCTGTACCTGCCCAGTCTTCTGTCCAGGTGCAGTCTATGTGGATCGAGCTTAGGTTCGGTCGACCGATCCTTTTGTTCGGTCGACCGATCGGCCAACGGTCTCCAACTGAGTTGGCCCGATCAAACTGCTCGACTTGGTCTCTGGATGAACGTTGGTTCGGTCGACCGATCAAGGGATTCGGTCGACGGATAAGTCCCCCAACGGCTGGCTTGCTGACTTGGCTTCTGACGTGTCACCAGCGGTTGGTCTTCTGAGGATTGGGGTTCGGTCGACCGATCATGGGGTTCGGTCGACCGAACCGTTGACAAGTCAACTCCAGTTAACTTGCTCTGGTTCGGCTCCTTGGGTGATTACGGCCATCCGGAATAGGGCTCGGCCTTCTCCTCGAGCAGGCTTCCGTCCGGCTTCTCGTCCCTCGAACGCCGCGCACGTTCTTCTCGCTCCACCGGAGTACTCTTTCGCAGCTCTCTCGTCCTTCGGACGCACCGAGCCCGTCGGCTCCCCTCCCGTGTCGTCCTTCTCGCTAGCTGCGTCTTCCGCTCGACTTCCTGTGCTCCTAAGTTCCTGCACACTCAGACACAGGGGTCAGACAAAACGCAGGACCTAACCAACTTGGTTGATCACATCAAAACTACTACGGGGTCCAACACAGCCCACTCTACTAGAACAAAATAATCACAACCTCGCAATTATATATATTAAAAAGCACACACGGCTGTACTAAAACACAGCAGAAAACAAAAGGAAAGACTCATAAACCAAAAATAGAAACTGCTAGTTGGCTAGGCTTACACAACCATAACAAAAAAAATACAATTAAAATAGTCACATGGCTAAACACCAATACAAAGCTAAATCAATAAAAAATATATAAAAAGAAATCAAGAGCGAGATAAATCGTCTCCTGATGTGACGTGAGACCGGCAGACAGGATACTCCAAGTGACATAACAAATCTATGTGCTAACCTGAAAATAACAGGAAAAAATAAGGGATAGTGAGTTCAACAACTCTCCTGATAAATAACAATAAAGGAACAACTGAACAATAGAAGAAGAAGCTGTACTTACCAGGGCCTCCGATCCTGACATAAGAGTCATCAGACCAAACACATCATGTCTCTTGTATGCATATCAATCATATACAACCACCAAAATACAACATACAAAATGCAGCAATCACAAGCAATAAATGCAATCCATGCATATGATGCAAATGGCATGGTCACCCCTGACGCCAATCAACCATCTCACACACGATGGTGAGACCAAGTGGGTAGGGCTATGATAATTGTGCACTCTATCATCACTACTCCTGAGTAACCGAGTGGACAGGATGCTGTCGGAGTACACCTATCCTCCTATCCCAAATCATAAGTGGGGGAGCACAATGCTCTCATCTCCCTGTGGCATAGTTAAGGGGAGGGATCCCTGCCCCCTACACGCTGCAGTCATCGCTACCCATGAGTGGACCAACGGAGCCCTAACAGAGCAAACTACACACATCCTACCTGATGTACCACTAACCCATGAGTAGTTGTGTGTGCAGATCATGTAACTGGCGATGTGCTCAACAATAATAGAGCCGACAATCGCTCAACATGTAATCATGTAAAATGGTGCATGACACTAAGCATGTAAATCCTGACACCTCCATTATATATACCAAAAGGTAAAGAAATCCAACAAAGATCTAAGTAGCATGAAACTAGGTACGCAGATCAGATATGTCTAGTAACTAGTCTGGTACACAGTAAGGTAATGTATGTCACTACTTATTTGATCATAAGTACACATGGCAAGAACAAAAGAATATAAATCTAAATTCATAATAGATAATAACAAACAAAGGTATGCTATAGGTATCAAGTAGTGGCATGCTAATGGTAGATAAAAACACAACCATTACTACTAGCTATAAATTACTATGCATATCATAATGACAATATCAAAAGAGATAAGTCAAAGGTACCTGCCTTAAATGTAGATCGAGCTAAACAATCCCCACGTTGAAGTGTTCGTCTTGAATCAGAGTCCTACAAATCATATGATGTACAATTTAGCTAATCACATATACGACAACTAGTTAAACCCGAAACTCAATCCTAATTTGATTAGATAATCTCATTTAATTCCACCTAACAACCCAAATCCAATTAGATAATGAGTTCATTCTTAAACCACCAATCAATTCCTTAATTCTCACCAAATTCATCATTAATCAAATCTCCATTAATCACTAATTATCTAAGCAACCACAAATTATATAATCTCCAAGATAGTCTAATAAATATCATCAACTAAGTCAATACTCACCTAATCTGATGATGTTTACTGATAGCTCACGACCGAAGGAATCCACGATTAGAAAACAATGACCTGATCTGTAGATCGCTCCCAATAGGGATGGATAAAGCTACAAGGTCAATCAACCATTTAAGCACAATATACCAATACAGAAAAGTGTGATCAAATCTCTACTGGTCTGATACCAAACATGTCATACCCCCAAATCAAATCTCATCATAAATTCTTCTAAATCCAAACATAATCTACAATCCAATAATCCAATTTAAATCAATTCCTACATTCCATTAACCCATCTATCAATCATGCTTTCATTCCACTATATGAAAAATCAACATTTCTAGTTAACAATTCATCTTCAACATAACCACCAAATAACCCAACCACCACAGGAAATCTGAAATCAAAACTCCATCAACCACACATGAACAAACCAATTACAATAGTCAAATCAATCCGTGATTTACAACTAAGCACAGTTTAATCCACCAACATTCCAATTCCAAACACATCTCCTTTTTATCAACTAGTTAAACATTTTCTCGTTTAAATAGGGTAAACTTAAACATGCTTTCTCCTAGCCCAATAATTGATTCCCTTAACATACGTCATACGAGCTCTGAAAAATTCTTAGAAAATTCTTAAAAATTTCTGAAAATTTCCTTATGATTATTCGTCTCTTTTTTTTTCCAGTATTTTACAATAGACATGAGCATAAACATTCATAGACATAGACATGGACATAAACATAAACATATATGAATATAAACGTAAACAAGAGCATATGCATGGGCATAAGCATTCATAGACATAAACATACACATGTACATAAGTATGAATATAAACCTTCACAGTTTAGTGCTCTCCCCGGGCGTGAGTCCTCAGATCATACCATCCCATACATGATGTTAACTAATTTCTTAAATAAGCTTCCTGGGCTTGCCCGGGACATATCTTACCCGTCCCCTTGCTCCTACTATAATTGGTAGAGATCTGAGCCCTGAAACAGATGCCCCTATCCATACATACTTTAACTAATTCTATAATATAAGCTCCCAGGGCTCGCCCGAGACATATCTAACCCATAGTGTGAGTTACTCGGGAGGGGATCCCCGGATCGATGCTCGAAGCTCCCTAGACAAAAGATACCCACACCCAAACTTAGAACAAGAGTGACACACAGTATCGAAATTGCGGCTTGATAAGCTCCCCGGGGTGTAGGATTTCCTCGGATCAACATTTTGGTAAGCTTTCCAGGCTTGTCCAAGACATGTCCTTCCCATGAATACATAATTAATTCTACGGTAAGCTTCTCAAACGTGGGTTCCTGGAATATATCTTACCCATACATACGTAACTAATTCAACTGGTAAGCTTTCCAAGCACAAGTCCCCGGAACATGTCTTACTCATACATACATAACTAATTCTAATGGTAAACTTCTCAGGAGTGGGTCCCCAGGGTCACACTAATTACACTTGAATATGTACATAAGTATAACCATGATCATTACACAAGCATGGAACATAAACACAAACATGTGCATAAATGTAAACAGGATCATTACATGAGCATGGGCATAACCAAAAACATGCACTCAACATAAACTTGATCACTTCATAAGTATGGACATATGCATAAACATGTACTCAACACAAACTTGATCCCTACATAAGTATGAATATAAACATAGATATGTGCATAAACATGATTATGTACCTAAATATGTGATGACTACATAAGCATGAACATAAACATATACATAAGCATGAACATAAACATATACATAAACATAAACATAAACATGATCACTACATAAGCATAACTAAAGCATCAAAACATGCTTGGCTTCATTTTATTTTAAATCCCTAAAAAAAATAAGTTACTAATCTAACATGCAAAGCTACCCCACACATTGTTGATGTTGTAGCATTCAATTTCTAAAAATCAGTAGCTATTTTACCATGCAAAAGATACCCAAAATTGAGGTTGATGTCATAGTATTTTACTCCTAAAAAAATTAGTGACTAATGTAATATGCCAAAGCATCAAAACATGGTTAGATTCATACCACCTAACCCTAGTCCAAAACTAATTTGTATTGTAATGATATCAAAAACATAATTGCTAACTTTTAATTGGGAACAAGTATAAGAACCTAAGTATGATTGTAAAGTAAAAACATGATTATTAACCCCTACATACAGTGAGAAAAATAATTCCTACATAATTCGAAATCTACAAATTTTACAAACCATTTTGAACATAAGAAATTTACTAACTTCTAAGTAGAAAAAAAAACAACATGATTATGATTGTAGAGAAAGAACATGTTTAACAACCCCTAACAATAGTGAGGATAATAACTTCTATACGAACCACATTCCACCAAGTTACAAGAACTAACTAATGCATGTACGAGGTGGTAGAGAATGTGCATGATCACAAGGTATGATACAACTATTAAAATATGAAGATTTCAATGCCTCCTAATGTTGGGATATATACTATAAGTCTAGCTTTTGTATGAACATCTGTTTTGAAATATTTTGAAATGAGAATTACTTTGGTCAAATATTTACATTTTATATTTATATATATGTCAATGCAGTTGTCGATTTAATTTATATTGTAGATAACATGATGTGTGGTGCCACACAGAAGATCATGTTATCGGTTCCTTATAAATTATAAATAATAGTTCACAACGAAGACGGATTGACACAAACCATTGGAATGGTTGTAGTGTAATTTGGTATTAGTTTGTCTTGACTATAAAATTATACTAATGCACTATGTGTGTATTAAGCAGGACCATTTGAGGTTGTTCGATTTATACTGACTATATAAAAGAACAGAACCTTTGTTATTATGGATGTGCGCCCTCTTAATCCCTAAATAATAACAAGCACGTATACTTAGTATTTATTTCTTTAACTTATCAATGTGTGAGATTTATCCGTTAAATCAATATGTCCGATGAGTTGAGAAATAGTACTATTTATATAGTGTGTTGTTGATTATAGAAGGAATTTGTGTCCTAATTATTTAGGCTAATGATGTCCCCTCGAGGATCTCATAAGGTTATCATGTAAACCCTGCAGGTGGACTTAGTCTAGCATGATAATAAAGTTGAGTGGTACTACTCTTGGAATCAGATGTTAATTAATTGAGTTGTCGGTAACTCATTTAATTAACGGACATACGATATCTTAAATACAAGGAAATTAATGCACTAATGATAAGAAGGAACCCATATTGTAATATCGGATTGGTGTGCTAGTTCAATAATAACTCTTTAGTGGTATGAGTTATTATTGATGGACTTGGGTTGAGTATTCGGGCCGAACACAGGAAGCCCAAGCCCATCAGGAGGCATAAACCAATTCCTCCTCTAGGGTCCTGTTGTAGCCTCTATATAAAGCCCCGCATCTGTTGGAACCCCAAGGTGTTTTGATGTGATCAAACAAGCTAAGTTAGGTCCTGCGTTTGTTTAACCCTTGTGTCTAAGTGTGCAGGAGCTTAGGAACACAGGAAGTCGAGCGGAAGATGCGGCTAGCGAGAAGGACGGCACGGGAGAGAGCCGACGGGCTCGGTGCGTCCGAGGGACGAGGTGACCGCGGAAGAGTACACCGGTGGACGAGAAGAACGTGCGCGGCGTTCGAGGGACGAGAAACCGGGAAGGAAGGCTGCTCGAGGAGAAGGCCGGAACATGGGTTCGGGTGATCTCTATTCCGGATGGCCGAGATCACCCAAGCTAGTGGAGCCGGAACAGAAGACCCGGACCGAGACGAGCTGAACCGAAGCGGAGCGACCGGACGGAAAAAGTCAACCAGAGTTGACTTTTGGGGTCCGGGCGCCCGGAATGAGGTTTTTGACCAGATCGAGTCAAACTCGATCTGAACGTTGGGGGATAAAGTTTTATCCCCCAGGGCGCCCCGACCAGTGCTATAAATATAGCACTGGTTTGCACAGATCAAAACAACGAACTTGTAATCAATTCCTTCTGTGCTTTCAATTATGTTCTTTTCATTTGTACTGTCAACGTTGTAAAGAGGCTACTCCGCCCAGAGGAGAATCAGATAGTGCGCTTACATTCCTTGGATTAGCAATTCCCTGATTGCAAACCAAGTAAAACTCTGGTGTCTGCTTTTTACTTAGTCTCTTTTATTTATTTATTACAAGTGTTTATTATATAGTTGAAATCCGAGAAAGGTTCGAGTTTTATTTTGTAGGGCAATTCACCCCTCCCCTCTTGCCGGCCTCCAAAGAGACCTACAAGTGGTATCAGAGCCAAGGCGCTTCAAGAGGACTAACCGCCGATCGAAGCAACAAGATGGTCGGACCAAGTATCGTCCCACCAAAATTCGAGGGGAACTTCGCAGACTGGAAGCGTCGTATGGAGGTATTCCTAAAAATAGATTTTGAAATTCGGTTTATTATGAAATATGGTTTTGTAGCTCCAATAGATAAAGATGGAAAAGAAAAAGAAGAGAGCGATTGGACAAAGAAGGAGCAGAATGAGTCGGTAGCAAACAGCTGTGCGGAACATCGCCTGCTGAGCGTGTTACCACCTCAAGAGGTCAACCGCATCGG
This sequence comes from Zingiber officinale, assembly GCF_018446385.1. Classification (NCBI taxonomy): domain Eukaryota; kingdom Viridiplantae; phylum Streptophyta; class Magnoliopsida; order Zingiberales; family Zingiberaceae; genus Zingiber; species Zingiber officinale. Next base: position 40,126,537 of record NC_055990.1, on the reverse strand, counting down.
AAACTATTTATCTGCTAAAGAACTTTGGGAGAAGTTCTTGGAACTCCACGAAGGCACGTCCGAAGCAAAGCTCGCTAGAAGGGACATCCTCCGCAACAAACTGATGAACATCCGTTTGGAGAAAGGTGAGAAAGTAGCCGGTTTACATGCAAAGGTAAAAGAACTAGTTACTGGTCTCGAAAACCTTGGTGAAACGGTAACAAACCGGGATACTATTCGCTACGCGCTCAATGCGTTTCCAAGAACTCCGGAATGGACATCAATCGTCGATGCTTACTGCATCTCAAAAGACCTGGAGGTAAGTACTTTAGAAGAGTTGTTTTCTACCCTTGAATTACACGAAACTAGATATGTAGAGATATCAAAGGACACAACCCAGACTATGGTGTTGAACGCAACCAACAAGGATGAACCCGAGTCAGACTCCGAAGATGATCAAGAAGCGTACATGGTAAGAAACTTTAAAAAGTTTTTTAGATCTAATAAATTTAAAATGCAGAATAAAAAGAATCAAAAAGGTAGAAGAAAGGTACGGTGCTACCAGTGTCAGAAGGAGGGATACCTAAGGGAAGACTGCCCAGAACTCAAGAAGGTTAAAATGAAGACACCCAAGAAACACAACCTAAAAGCAACTTGGGATGACACTTCTTCATCTGAATCAGAAGCTCAAGAATATGCGGGGATTGCACTGATGGCAAGCCATGAAGGACAAAGTACATCAGAACCCAGCATCGATGAAGGGGGAGCGACCTCAGATGAAGTAGCGAAGCAGGGGGAGATTCAGGCTTCAAGTCTGATATGGTAAGTGAGGTATGCCTCTTACCCCCTGATGAACTTTACTTTGGTATCAAAGCTATGACTAAATTCATGTATAAATTAGAAAATAAAATTGCCAAATTAGAAAATGAAATTTTAGAAACAAAGAGAATTTTGGCAAAATCATGTCTTATAGAGGATTTTGAAAAATTGAAAATTGAAAATGAAAAACTAAAAGAAGAAATAGAAAGATTGAAAAAATCTAATGGTTCAAATATTTCTACTTTTAGAAATTATGGAGGTTTAAATTAGTATTATAGATTTCATCAAAATCAAATTAGAAATATATCAAAAATCTATATACCTAGGAAATACTTGGTTAATCCTGTAGGTAGGAACCTCTATTGGGTTCCAAAAACCTATTTAATTTAAAATTAAAAATTAGACTTAGCATTTTCAGCAAGGAAATTAAACAACTAATTTCTTTATGAGATTTTGTCTAAGGAAGTGGTTGTTGCTCCAATAACCAAGAAGGCCTAGTGCCTCGCCACAACCTGGAAGCCAAGTATCGAAATGAAAAGTTTAATTGACTAACTGAAAAAGCATTAATTTAAATTACTTGATGCTTTAAAAGAGTTATTCAATTTGTGTTAGAAAATATTTTATTCTCTTAATTTTTTTTATCTTAGAAATTTTTATGAAAATTGACTTAGAAATTTTTTTTTAGTTATCTTAGAATTTTTTATGATAATATTGCCTTATAATTTTATTAAAAAAAATTTTGACTTAGAATTGTTTCTTATGAATATTAACTTAGAATTTTTTCAATTAATTAGAAAATTTTTTTTGGGGATGCTGAGATAAGTTTCAAACTTAAAATTTTTTTATGCTGAGATAAGTTTTTGCTGAAGAGTGTCTTTAAATTGAATTTTACTTAGACATTATTAAATATTTTACAATTAAAGCTTTTGTTTGAATTTACCTTAGACTTATTTATAACCCCAATTTGTATGTGATCAAAGGGGGAGAAGTATGTTAAGTCTAGGGGGAGGTACTATAATTTTTTCAATTGAAAAATATTTGGCCTTATTAAAATATAAATCGTTTTTATTGCATATGGTTACCCTAACTTAACTTGGGTTGCTCACATCAAAAAGGGGGAGATTGTTGGAACCCCAAGGTGTTTTGATGTGATCAAACAAGCTAAGTTAGGTCCTGCGTTTGTTTAACCCTTGTGTCTAAGTGTGCAGGAGCTTAGGAACACATGAAGTCAAGCGGAAGACGCGGCTAGCGAGAAGGACGGCACGGGAGAGAGCCGACGGGCTCGGTGCGTCCGAGGGACGAGGTGACCGCGGAAGAATACACCGGTGGACGAGAAGAATGTGCGCGACGTTCGAGGGACGAGAAACCGGGAAGGAAGGCTGCTCGAGGAGAAGGCCGGAACATGGGTTCGGGTGAGCCCTATTCCGGATGGCCGAGATCACCCAAGCTAGCGGAGCCGGAGTTGAAGACCCGGACCGAGACGAGCTAAACCGAAGCAGAGCGACCGGACGAAAAAAGTCAACCAGAGTTGACTTTTGGGGTCCAGGGCGCCCAAAGCTGACCGGGGCGCCCGGACCGAAGATATTGACCGGATCGAGTCAAACTCGATCTGAACGTTGGGGGATAAAGTTTTATCCCCCCAGGGCGCCCGGAACCCCTTCGGGGCGCCCCGACCAGTGCTATAAATATAGCACTGGTTTGCACAGATCAAAACAACGAACTTGTAATCAATTCCTTCTGTGCTTTCAATTCTGTTCTTTTCATTTGTGCTGTCAACGTTGTAAAGAGGCTACTCCGCCCAGAGGAGAATCAGATAGTGCGCTTACATTCCTTGGATTAGCAATCCCCTGATTGCAAACCAAGTAAAACTCTGGTGTCTGCTTTTCTTTACTTAGTCTCTTTTATTTATTTATTACAAATGTTTATTATATAGTTGAAATTCGAGAAAGGTTCGAGTTTTATTTTGTAGGGCAATTCACCCCTCCCCTCTTGCCGGCCTCCAAAGGGACCTACAGCATCCACCCATCCATAACTTGGTTTGGTTTAACTTGGTTTGGTTTAACTTAACTTGGTTTAGTTTAACTTAACTTTGTTTTGGTTTGCTTTTTCTCTACCTTCCTAGAACTGATGGCAAGGTTATAGAAAGGGAGAATTTGTCTAAACAAAATTCTATTATTTTTCTTTCTTTGTAACCAACGGCAAAGGTTATAAAAAGGAGTAGGTGGTGTCCCCTAAAACCTAATTTTCTAATTTTCCCACAAGCCTCTTCTCTCCTTGTGGCCGGCGCCCCTTCTTCCCTTGCTAGGGTCGGCACCCCCTCCCCTTCTCCTTAGCTAGGGTCGGTGCCCCTCCCCTTCTCCTTTGCTAAGGTCGACACCCCCCTCATCCTTGGTGGCCGGTGCCCCTCCTCCTTGGTGGTCGGCGCCCCCTCCTCCTTGGTGGCCGGTGGATTGGAGAAGAGGAAGAAGAAGAAGAGGAAGAAGATTAGAAGGTGCCCCATCCTAGAACCTCCTTTTGTAGCCGGCGATTTGGAAATTGAGAAGAGAAGGAGAGTGGTGTTGTCTTGGTAGATCGTTGCCCACACAACGTCCAACAAGAGGAGAGGAATACGGTAGAAGATCAAGAGGTCTTTATCTACAAAGGAAAGGTACGACTAGTTCTTTAATTCCGTTGTGCAATTAGTTTTATTTTCTTTGTATCGATTTTGAATACCAACACAAGAGGCCAGCGATCGTGTACTTCGATGAAGGTGTGCTTTGATTATTCAAGAACTTGCTTGATTGATCAAACACATGTTTGATCAAACACGCGGGTTGCTAGGAAAAGTTCTGTTCTTGTATAATTTTTGTACGAGAAAATTTAAACAGAACAGAATTCCAGCGCCTTCACCTAACCCTATTAAAACTAAACTTCAAGGGTATCTAAACATCCATGAATTTAAGGAAACTAAATAAAGCATAACAAAGAACTTGCCTTAAACCTTTACTACCAAAACCCCTCCCTCCTCCTCTCCTTTGTTTGGAGCTTGATGACTTGCAGGAATTAGTGAGGGTGAAAGCTCTAGGGCCGATGGTTTGGGAGGGTTAAGGGGATCCTTAATTTTTTTCTTCCCAAAATTCCTTATCTAAATATCATAGGAGGATTTATATACAAAGTTGTGCCAAGTCTATCTCAAAGAAAATTTGAAAGGTTCTATAACAAACTAAAATTTTATACACATTAATTTTCATATCAATTTTTCTATAGAAAAAATTGGATTTATATCTCAAATTTATTAAATACTATATATGTGTAAAAATGTTTTATACATAAGAAAAATTTGCATCTATGAGACATATAAACTTATATATTAATTTTCATATCAATTTTTCAATGGAAAAATTTAGATCTATATCTCAAATTTATTACATATTATATATGTGTAATAAATTTTTATACATAATAAAAATTTAGACATATAACTTTATACATTCTAAACCATATTTTCTAAAAATTTGGATATATATATATATATCTTGCATAGAAAGTATATGTAATAAATTTTATATAAATTTATATCCATAAGTCATATAAATTTTTATACATACCGAATCATATAAATTATTTTTATACGTATAAATTTTATTTATTTAAATTTTATATGTATTAAAATCTAAACCTGTAAATTTTAATACATATAAATTTATAAATCTTGATTAAATCCTTAAATAGAGTTATCCTATATGATAGTTATATTAATTACTAGCTCTTCCTTTATCCATAAAACTAACTACAATCTCTTCTATTTAACATTTTAGATGAGAGATTTTTTTTCAAAAATTCATAATTATAACTAATAAATTAACATTGTTTCAATTAAACATTCCGACCTACTCTAGTTATGCATGGTGTTAACCTGGATTGGTTTTAGGTACTATAGAAAGTGTGATGAGAGAAAAAGTGTGATGGGAGATAATGCATAATGAGAAATAAAAGGTAGAGAAAGTGTGATGAGAGAGAATGAGAATAGAAAAGATATGATGAGAGAAAAAATATGCTGAGCAAATAAGGAGAGAGAAAGTATAATGAGAGAGAAAGTGTGATGAGAGAGAAAGTATGATAAGAGAATGATAAGAGAGAAAGTGTGATGAGAGAATGAGGAGAAAATATGATGAGAGAATAGAGATAAAGTGATATGAAAGAAAAATTGAATAAATATATTAAGAATATTTTTGTCCAAAATAATTTAGTTGATATCCAAGTTTTTGGATATGGTGAAATCTTAGGGAGCAGGTGGATTTTTATCAATATCAGTATTTAGATTTCATTCCAAAATCTTAATTCTTATTCCCATAAACCAAATATAAACTTTGGAAATGAATCCAATTCTCCGTTATCATAACCAAACGCTACCTCAGTGCTCCCACTAGTGATGTGGCATGAGGGACGAACCTCCCTCCCATAGTGGGAGGGAGGTTTGTCCCTCGAATGACGGAGTGGATCTGTGTTTGCGGAGCCGCTCCATCGTAGTAATTTTTTTTAATATTTGTTATAAAAAAAATAATTTACGCCCAACACATCCAATGGTAGAGCTTCACTGCTTCAACGTTCAATGTTAAATTTCTTTTTTAGTTTTTCTTTAAAAAAAATTTTAAAAAGCAAAGGGCTAGTGAACATTTTAGTGAACATCGGTTAATTTTTTTTATTTAAAAAATTTTCTATAAATATACTCTCAATATTTCATTCTTCTTATTATTTTCTCAACTCTCTGTTTCTTTCAACTACAAAATATCTTAGAAGACTTGATGACTAAAAATCCAAATCGATCTATGCTCCGTGAATTTTGGATAAATAATTGAAGGAAGATGCGGAGGATATAGATGAACAAAAAATGCTCTGACTATATGAACAACAAATGGTGCATCAAAGAGCTCAAAGTTCTTCCGATAGAACACAAAGCAGAAGATATTTAAAACAACATCGTGAAGTTGAATATGCTCATCTTTTTAACGGTTATTTCTCTGATGAGCTAATATATCTTGATGATATATCTTGACACCGATTCTGAATGTAAATAGGGTTATTCCTTTGTATAGTTAATGCCTTAAAAAATTATTCAAAATATTTTCAATAGAAAATCAATCCGACTGAAAAAAATTGTCGCCACTTTAAAAATATATCCGTGAACTGACATATGGAGTCTCTTATCTGTGATGAGTAACTATTGTTGGATCGAAAGCGCTAAAGGGGGGAGGGGGTGAATAGCGCTCGTGACTATTTCATTCATTTTGGAAAACTCAAAGTAAATACGGTTAGTTAGAGCCCTAGAGTCAATCATTTAATGATTGTTGTATGGACTCATTGTATCATATTCTTATATATATATAAAGGCATTTGTTTATGGTTATTATGCTTACTTGTATTGACGTCAAATAACTAAGTATAATAGCGTCCTTGAGTAGAAGGTTCTTATCTATATCAATCGGTTAGATGAATCAATAGTGAGATGATATAGGGAACACTACTCTTAATCATTCCTAGTCAAGTATTAGCATTCAAGGACAATGTTAATGCGACGAGACTAGCATGTAGGTCAACTCGATGACTTGCTCTCACAAGTCATAGATATGGAGATATCAAGTTGACACATGGGTATGCATTGGAGAATGTATACTGAATGACCCGTCATGAGAAAGTATCATGGATCGTTATATGAGTGTCATATATTTTTTCATGTGACTATTAGTATGACTATCAGTCCTTGGACCTGAAGTCACAATGGTTCCCTACATAAGGAGTTGCATACTTTGGCTTCGTCAAACGTCACCCGTAATTGGGTGGACTATAAAGGCGATTACTGGGTATGTAATAAATTATGCAGAGGGATGTGAGTGATGTAGATGGGATCTATCCCTCCTATATGACGGGAGTGACATCATGATTCTTGATAGAATGAGACCACGAAGTGCATGGTCATGCCTAAATGAGTCAATATGAGATATTGAGCTCATTTGATTAGAGTGAGTCTACTTGGAGTTCAAGATATAAATTGATTAGAGGATGACACGGTCTATGCCTCAGTTGATCAATTTAGATGTCTAGAATAGAAGGGCATTATCATATATTGTGAAAGTCACAATTAGTAGTCACAAAGGTGATGTTGGATCTCAACATTCTTGTAACTTGGGTAGTAATAATGTGTTGCTAGATACCGCTCATTACTTATGTTTCTAAATGAGTTTAGGAGCATTGCCAACGTTACAAGAACCTATAGGGTCACACACAAAGGGCAATTAGATGGAGATTGGGTTCATATGATGGACCAAGAGGATTAGGTTCATATGATGAACCAAATTGGATTAAGAGTAATTCAAATTAGACTAATTGAGTTGGACTCAATTTGATTCATGTTTCTAATGAGTCTAATTTAGATTATGATTCATTGAGTCAATTTAAATCAATGAATAGAGATTCATTAAATTAAATTGACTTAGATCAAATGTTAGATTTGATCAATCATGGGAGATAAAAGGTCAAGTTTGACTTGACTTGAGAAGAAAGATGAAGGGTCAAGTTTGACTTGACCAATTGCCACCTCATTGTGACTTGGCATAGGGTCGGCCAATGATGATGGTCCACATCATCAAGGCTACATCAAATGTGTGTCGCCTCATGAGGGAGACCAAGAGTCATGACTCTTGGTATTACATGGAAGTTTAAAACCTCTCAAGAGTGGTTGGCCACACATTGTTTGAAATTCAAGTTGGAATTCAAGTCTTCTTCTTCCTCCTCGGGATCAGGTTTGACCCGAAGTGAATCGGTCGACTGATCCTCATGTTCGGTTGACCGATCAAGCGATCACCTCCTCATCCGATCCGATCACCGGGCTTTGATCAGGTCAACTCTTATCCTCGGTTCGGTCGACCGATCCCTCGATCGAACCCGGTCAGTAATCTGGAAATCTGACCCTGTTGTACTGGGATTCGGTCGACCGATCAAGGCTAAATCTGACCATGCATAATTGTTAGTTTCCTACAAAACAGAGTAAGACTGTTAGTTAGAGCCCTAGAGCCAATCATTTGATGATTGTTGTATGGACTCATTGTATCATATTCTTGTATATATATAAAGGCATTTGGTTTTGGTTATTATGCTTACTTGTATTGGTGCCAAATAAACTAAGTATAATAGCGTCCTTGAGTAGAAGGTTCTTACCTATGTCAATCGATTGATTGAATCGATAGTGAGATGATATAGGGAACACTACTCTTAATCATTCCTAGTCGAGTATTAACATTCAGGGACAATGTTAATGCAATAAGACTAGCATGTAGGTCAACTCAATGACTTGATCTCACAAGTCATGGATATAGAGATATCAAGTTGACACATGGGTATGCATTGGAGAATGTATACTGAATGACCCGCCATGAGAAAGTATCATGGATCGTTATATGAGTGTCATATACTTTCTCATGTGGCTATTAGTATGACTACTAGTCCTTGGACCTGAAGTCACCATGAATCCCTACATAGGGAGTTATGTACTTTGGCTTCGTCAAACGTCACCTGTAACTGGGTGGACTATAAAGGCGATTACTGGGTATGTAACGAATTATGCAGAGGGATGTGAGTGATGTAGATGGGATCTATCCCTCCTATATGACGGGAGCGACATCGATATTCTTGATAGAGTGAGACCACGAAGTGCATGACCATGCCCAAATGAGTCAATATGAGATATTGAGCTCATTTGATTGAGTGAGTCTACTTGGAGTTCAAGATTTAGATTGATTAGAGGATGACACGGTCTATGCCTCGCATTGATCAATCTAGATGTCTAGGATAGAAGGACAATGTCATATTTTGTGAGGAGTCACAATTAGTAGTCACAAGGTGATGTTGGATCTCAACATTCTTGTAACTTGGGTAGTAATAATGTATTGCTAGATACCGCTCATTACTTATGCTTCTAAATGAGTTTAGGAGCATTGTCAACGTTACAAGAACCTATAAGGTCACACACAAAGGACAATTAGATGGAGATTAGGTTCATATGATGAACCAAGAGGATTAGATTCATGTGATGAATCAAATTGGATTAAGAGTAATCCTAATTGAACTAATTGAGTTGGACTCAATTTGATTCATGTGTTCAATGAGTCTAATTTAGATTATGACTCATTGAATCAATTTAATTAAATGAATTAGATCCATTATATTAAATGACTTGAATCAAATGGTTGGATTTGATCAACCATGGGAGTTATAATGTCAAGTTTGACTTGACTTGAGAGGAATAGGAAAAGTCAAGTTTGACTTGACTATATGTCACCTCATTTGTGAGTTGGCATTAAGTGGCCAATAATGGTGTTACACATCATTAAGTTTTGCACATGTGTATGTCACCTCATGGAGGTTACAAATCTCCTCTTTAATGGCCATATTAAATGAGAATGGAGGTTACACTCCTTATTGTGGCCGGCCACTTATTGTGGAGTGAATGAGTTGTTTTTGAATTCAAGCCAATTCATTCCTCCTTCTTCCTCTCTTCTTGCTCTCCCTTTCCTCCTCCTTGGCCGAACCATCTAAGGTGCTAGCACACCTTTGTTTGGTCTTCTCCACCTAGTTTATTCGTGTGGATACTTCTAGAGGATTGTACACTTGACGATCTCGAGATCCGGCGAACCGTTGGACGAGCGGGATTGCGAAGGGCATCGCATCGAGGGTAAATTCCTTTTCCTTGTAGATCTAGTTTAGAACTAGCATAAGAAACTCGTACTCGTAATGTTTTTCGAAAATTTTACTTCGCACGGATCCGGTGGCATGGGAATCAGGGTTTCCGCAATGCGAAAAAACTATTTTTGCGGCCCGAAATTCCCAACATAGACAAATAGCAAATAATATCAAACAAATAAGTTGACAGCCTTCGAATTGTCTGGTTCTGACTTCGGATTTCCTCCGGAAATCTTAGGTCGAAACGACATCTACTGTTCCCTCACCGAGGAACGCGTCCTCACCTACTCCACTTAGGAGAATTTACCTGTTATCAGTCCGATCCTCCAGACCGACTAGACTTTTACTCAGCACCCAACGCTTTCGATCTTCATGCTGGACGTTCGCTCCACGACCCGCCCAGACTTCCACCTAGTTTGCGACCACCAGGATTTCAGCCTAGAGTCGCCGACTCTAGGATTTTTGTCCGAAGCCTTCGACCCGTCAAGACTTTCCTCCTAGGGTTACCATCCCCTATGACCTAGGGTTACCTCCCCCTAGAGTTTTTCCTTTGCCTAACCGCAGCTAGGACTTTTCTTCACCTAGGGTTACCACCCCCTAGGATTTTCCACCTGCCTAACTGCAGGTAGGACTTTTACCTAAGTACACTTAGGACATTCTTGTAATTTCATCAAACTTGTTAGATAATAAGATAACATAACTTTGAATCTTTTGATATAATTAAAACACAGGTTCAACTGTTGGATGCTTCCCACACCAACAATTATGGGTTACTAACATCCCATGCTTATTCACAGAAAATGGCGAAGGATGCGATTCTAGGTTTCCTCTAGTCTAACGACGAGATCACTGACTCACATGATTTCGTCACTAGGATCGGAATATACCACACTAAGCTTGAGAACGTCATTAAGCAGCTCAATGGCTTCGAGATCGTCAATGCACAAGTCTTCTAACTTTTCAGCCCCTCTATTAGTCTCCCGCAAGACTCTACCTTCATAGGAAAATATTTTTTTTCTCCGTTCTCCTGCAGGATTTTAAGAAGGACAATTATCTCCTTACCGAAGAAGGCAAGTTGTATTCCGTGGAAGGGTCACCGGAAGTCAACTTTTTCTTGTCTATACCTTCGGAGGCAATATGCCACGCAAATCACAAGGTCAATGTTGTTTATTTGTTGAGAATTTAGTCGGTGGAGCTGAACTGTTTGCAGTATTTGGGAAGTTGCGATCTTGGAAGTTGTATTGATTGCGTTGACCATCATTATTTTATGTTAATTTGAGTCGTCTGTTGGTTCAGGCAAAACTGGATCCGAACATATTCAGTATAGGGTTATCTTGGTAAAAAATGAACAACTGGATTGAAATTGCCGAAGGATCTGTAATGACAAAGGTAAAGTGAATTTTTTATTTTACCCTACCCTTTTATCTTCAATAGTTCGCTTTTTGTTTGTTATATGTCGTTCGAACACAATTATTTCCTAATGGTTGTCATGCCTTTTTTAAGGCGTTGATATGCTAAGTTTTTTTCCACGTTCACCTTTTCTATGTACTAAGTTTTGTCTATTTATTAATATTTGAGAGTAGTTCAATGTAACTCCAGCATATGATAAAATGATAGAAAAATAGGTTGAGAATTGAAGAGGTATGGACATGTTAGAAAACGACAACTAGATTTTATGGAGAGAAGAGTTGATTTACTAGAGTGATTGGTGTAAGGGATAAAGGGAGAGAGAAAAACTATATAAAGTTATAAAAAAATGATTAACTGGTTCTTTGTCTATGACATCTTTAGGCATGTAAAATGAATCATGCTTCATCTTGCTATGAAAACTCTGTTTATAATATGCTTATTTTTTTTGTTTAATGCTGTTTATAGGTTAGGTTGAAGTAGTTGAGGACAAAGTTAAGGATTTGCTAAACAAAATCGAAGATGGCTAGGTTCGTGTGACACACTTGTGTATGATCTTACCTATCTTTAGTTAGTGCAATGGTTCTATTATTTTCCTTTTAAAAGCCGGAATTATGTTTTCTTAATTTTTTTTTATCTAAATTTATGTAAGGATGATCCATTTATCTTCAGTAGTTTTTGCTACTATGTTTTTTAATTATAGAATGCATTTCTGATTCTTACAGTGGCGAATAGTTTTGCACAAGAATTAGTACTGATGTTACTTGGTAGAATTTCATGCATATCCTGTGTCTAGAATTTATGCAAGGATGACCCCATTTATCATCAGTAGTTTTTATTTCTCATTGGTCTAGATGTTGGACAAAAGAAATATTCGATGTCAGTATGTATACAATTACTGATTCTGCACGATAAATAAATTATAGAAGTTTACTAGGACTAAATGCAAACTTTCAACTGTTTTGATCCATGATAAAATAGATGCATATTAAGTATTAACCCAAATAGTAACTTCTAAATTCCCACTACTCAGAAGAAAGAAGCTTCTTCCTCAAAAAATAGTTGGACGCTTCATTTCATTTCATTTCATCTAGGATGAAAAAGGGTAGAGATTTACTATACTGAAGCATTTCTTTAAAATAATGGTGTGATTTTTTAAAGTTGAATTAGAAGAGCAAATCATTTGCTCTCTGAGTTTCATTTACATCCTTATCGATCTGTTATGTAGAACTTCTTTATCCAACTTTATTTTTGCTGTCACTACTATTTTTGATGAATGTTGTGTCATGATTTTTCCAATCTGTAAGGAATCAGTTATGAATAACCATATTTGGTTGGCGTTGTCAAGTTTGCTCATTGTCTCATCGGGTGATAAACTGTTAATGCAAGTTACATATGTAACTGCCATTTAATAATTGAGGTATCAAATTTCTGTATGGTTTGCAATAGATTCAAGGTTTATATTTTGTAAAGTTTGTGATATTTACGTTATTTTAATATTTCATGAACCACTTTTGGTTTCTTGTTCATAAGGTTCCATGGTTGGTAGAAATAGACAATACAGACAACTATAACTTTAAAATTTACATTTGTTATAGATATGTAAATACAAATTTAGGCATATTGCTGATTGTTTTATGGGTCATAACATAGTTCTGATTTATTTATTTTTGATCAAATTATAGTTCTGATTGTGAATGTCATATCCCAGACCTTTAGTTGTGCTCATTAAGGAATATAAGTTGGGATGTTAATGTTATTTTTATATGACTAGATGTGCATTCTTTTGTTTTGTTGAATCATTAGTTTAATTTTAATAATATGTGATATTAGTTTTCTAATTGGACATCCTAATTGGAGTTGCTAAAACTGTGCTTACAGTCCATTGATGGGAATGATGCTGCAGAACTTTCGAACAGAAAGCTGATAGTTAAGCAATAAGGAATGCTTCCTTGCTGGTTGTTTTTATTTCTTGTATCCCTGTAAAGATTGAAGCCTCACATATGAGGAGAAAATTTTTTGGTAGGCCCTCTCTAATTAGTGGGTTCACTGGGCACATCCTCCAATTTTTGTAGTTTCATTGTGCTGGTTTTGTTCTTCGATTGGAGCAAAGTGTATTCAGATGAGAGTTGAGACTATTTTATGATGAAGTTTAGTTTTTTCATAGATTATACTTAAGAATTAGAGTTTGTTCAATTCATGGTGATATCGCCCTAACTGTATTCCATTTTTTCTATTAACCAACATAGTGATACTGTTTCCCTCATGCTTACTTTTTCTAATGCTATTTGGAAAGAAGAGCTATGAAGTGATTGACTCTACTGTATCTTGTTAAAGATTTTTCTTTGGGTGGTTTCTTAGCACTGAATATGACTTCTGATGCAAGAAATAATATATTTGTGGGAACCTAGTTGTAGCTTGGCAGAGAACTATCAGGGAGTACACAGAAACAATCTTGATTTGATTTCATTATATTGTCTTTCAGAATCCTATTACACAGATATAGGATCCTATGTATGCTGACTATGTACTTGTTTTTATACAGTACATGGTTGCCTTTATACTTCTGCTGTCATATATTTATTCTTTGGCATATTTCATTCTGCCATCTGTGCAATTATATTGTTCTGCATTTGATTTTTATTCGTCTTACTGGACTTGGAGGAGTTACAAAATATGAAAAGGTCCCAAGTATGTTTCAAAAAGGAAAAAAAAACGATTTGACTCAAGAACATCTACAAAAGTATCTTCATCATGTTCTTGATTTTAATTTTTATTTATTTTCCAGCTTTGATGGGATTTTAGTTCAAAAGCATTTTTGAAGTTTATGTTTCTTTCCTTGTGGCATCCCTTGTCATTGTTCTGATACTGGTTCAATTGCTCATACATATGTTTTATTCCGTATTCATTACCATATTATTGCTGGTTATTTGTTCAACAATTTTGGGGAATCTATTTGGTTGTTTTGTGGTAGATATTCCAATTGATAGTTCAGTACCAGATCTACTCTTGCTATGTACCATTACTTGTCAATTTTCCATTTTATTTGTGCATAGTAGTGCTATGTACCCAATAGACATTATTTTCTTTGCTCAACTGGAAGCCAGTTTGATCTATTACTCCAGATGTAAAATATTCTGTGGCAATCTCTATTGATTTTTGTTTTCTCCTTGCATCTAGATGGGTTTTCAACTTGGACTCCTTGATCTTGATTTGTTAGTATTTTTCGCATAATTATGTCCTTTTTGTGTGTATCTTAAATCTTTCTAGGGTTCCACACCAACTTTTGTTTAAATTTGTCTTTCACATCTTTTGCCCTTTTGATTGCAAGAATTTTTTTCCCTATATTTTGTTGTTTCTTATTTTTGTTCTTTGCTGTCAAAGGGGTGACTGGAAGGATCTAGAGTTCAAGGAGTACAATCTTAATGCCCAAGCGCAACCAATTCAAATTGGCTACTTGCAACCTTTGTTAGAGGCATGGTTCAAATTATCCCTTATCCCTTCTCCTTGGATGGGTCTAGTGGTTAGCGCATGAGGTGTTGCCACCATGAGGTCTGGGGTTCGAATCTCGGCAAATCCGAGGTAAATGTCTCCCTTATGTGTTAGTCACTATTCTAAAGGCTAGTAGCCACCCATGATTTACCTCCTCCGTGTTGGCCCTGAAACGGATTGGCGGGGGGGCGCTGGGGGCGAGCGTATTCACCTTTTGCCACCATGGTTCAAATTATCCCTACATACATAATTAAGATGGTTATTATTTGATTGTCATGGTTGTGTAAATAAAATTAGGCACCACTTTTTAACTATTGTTTTTTTTTCCATTTTTTAAAAAATATTTTTGTATTATACTCTTCAATAAAGAAAAACAGGTCATGATTAATTTTGTGAATCTTTCATAATGACGATCCTAGTAACATGATTTTGCAGGATTTAAGATATCTTTTTAATTAATACAAAATTATCAAGTTGCCTTGTTTGAAATACAGGTGATAATAAAAACAGAACCCAAGTTGTTTGCACATACAATGTGTTATTATTACCGTATCTAACTAAACGATGATGCCATTGTATTTAGATCCTTTTATATCATGTAGTCTACAGTGGTTGCTATTGTTGTATCTGTCGAACAATCCAGTATGATGGAAATTGTGTTGTGGGTCTGTGATGCGATTATGACCCCTTTTTTTCCCCTTCTGTTGTGATTTTGAAACTTTTGGTGTCTCAAATTCTTACACAGTATAATCTTTAATTGGTTACAGCAGTTAGAGCCTGTCTTTATTGTATGGCATACAACTTCCATTTCTCCTGGATTTTCTAAATTCTCTCTCACAGGTCCGTGAGGAAATCCAAAATATCTTCTTACAAATGGGGTAAATGAAATTTTAGATCTCTCCTCTACATGTGGTATTGTTACGGGCTCATGATCTGAAGAATTGTTTTGCAGTTTTGAGGAGATGCCAACAAATAACTTCATTGAAAGCAGGTAGCTACTTGTTTAACTTTTTTGAATTTATAGCCTTTTCTGTTGTTGATAGCATTGCAAACAAAATGGTTTTTATTTGCCTGATAAAAGTTTGAGAAGATAAGGCTGCAAAAATGATGGTCATACTTTCAGCTAAGCCATCATACTCAGGACTCTTTCATAGGATAAACCTCTTGGACACACAAACTTAATTGTATTCTCTTGTGTGCGAATATGCAGTGAATTCTTTGTTAAACTTTTTCGTTAATATTAGTGGTCTTTTTGCTTTTTCTTGCATTACTATGATCTTCATATTTGTAAAACGGTAGTGTTGAAGATCTTTACTAGATGATAATTGTAATAATCATTGATGGAAGTTGGTTGACTTGCTGGTAATGTTATACTCACAACGCATCATTTCTGTACTCAGAAACCCAATGCTTTTGAGTAAAATAGTCACTAAAGATGCTTCATGCAGATTCAGACCTTTTCTATACTCTTGCTTTTCCAGGTTCTGGTTTGTTATAGCATTCATATTCTTATTCTTCCGCTTTCAACATCAGGGACCTCTTTGGACCAAAGGTATAGAAACATTTTCAAGCACGATTGGTTTATAATACATCAGTAGCTATAGAAATGGCTGTGTTAAACATGAACTATAAATAATGGTTTCAGGTCGATTTCAATGTTATAAAGAGCAGGCCTATATGCAGATTGGGGCTGCAGTAAAACACCACCACCGGTATTTTGCTTCCAATATCATTTTTGTTTGTTCTGATAGAAAAAGATGTTTTTAAAAACATTTTTTATGCTTCACGTTTGCTAATGTAGGCCTCATGGTCCAATATGCTAGCTGCAGTATGTTTGTCTAAAAGTGATATTTGGGCTCACAAATGTAATCATTATCATCTGAAATTATTAGACATCTTTTCGCATTCAGTTTTTTTGTTCTTTATTCTTATGGATTAATTTCTAAAGCGAAGATGCATTAATTAGTCTTCTCACAGTCTCTTATAAATCAAGGAATTCTCAACGAAATTTTTATAATAGAGTTGACTTGTTTTTTGCTTTGCCTAGTTATAAAATAAGGAGTACGTACTTAGAATTGAGCTTCACTATAAGATTGTTCATGATCTATGCTTGTTCCATATCATGGGAGTTTGCAGGAGCAGAAGAGATGATATTATAAAATAAAATAAAATACTTTTTATAACTGTTACGGTATGTGGAGATAATAATAAGAATAGTATTAAAAGACAAGAGGATAAATATATACAACTAAAAAAAAGAAAGGAAAGAGATGTCATTTTGATTAAAAAGTAAAGCGGGACGCACCTTCGATAATTTGGAAAAAGAAAATGTCGTTTTTATTTTTTTTTTTTTGTCAACAAATTTTGATTTCTACTTTGTCTATCACTTCCAACTTTTTCATTATAGAACAGTACGAAGCAGGCAGCGTCCAAGAAAGGGAAAGAGACCTGCGTTGGACCACGCCGTTAAGGGTCGGCACACACAAAGAATCGACGATGACAACGAGAAAGAAAGAACAACTGCAACCAGAACAAATGAAAATAAAAATAAAAATAAAAAATTAATGATATTTATAATTGATTTCCGTATAAATAATTTAATCATCTCTAGCACTGATCAACACACGTGAAGTGGTCTAGCTTCCATGTAGGTTCATTTATTGATGTTCAGGCCCATGCAACGTAAATGCTCGGATCAACTCAGCCGACGGTCGACGTGGCTGCTGCCAAATTTCCCATGCAAGATAAGGCAGAGAGCGGTGCCAACCATCTTCTGTTCTACTGTCCAACAAAACAACAAAGCGAGGTCCATTTCACATTATGATGTGCCTGTCAAATCACTTCCTGAACAATAATGTTCATCTTCCCAATCAATTACCTTACCCATTCTACTCCCGTTCCTTTCAGGCCTCCGCAAGCACCAGTTTGTAGACTGCGATAGAATATGGAAGAGGCCGGTGAGATCGATGCACCGGCCATCGCCTGATGTGATATCGACCACAGATTTCGAGTTCACAGACGTCGACTCCTTGTCTTGTTAAGTGAGATATCGACAGAGGGAAATAGTAGTAGTAGTCGCCGAGGACAGTACAGATTTTTTAAAGTTTTGTCAATTCGAAGTAGCTAGATGATGAATTTACAGTATATGTTGGGACCGAAGTAGATGATGAATTAATGATCGATCGATCTTATTAAATAATTAAGAGAGACTTCGTTAATTCTTGAATGAATGAATGAATGAATGAATGAATGCAAAAACTTGGATCGTTATATTCGATGAAACCCCGAAAAATAGTGTAATAGTTTTCCTAATTCGTATATAATTCCAAGCGCCGTTTGATTTGGAGTACGAACACACACACACAAGAAGCAGAGCCATGGAGGAAATCGCTCCAGTTAATAGTCCTACAACTACTGATACGCTGCTTCTTCCCCCACCGCCGCCGCCGCCTTCTTCCTCTGAAACATCTCCTTCTCATGAATTCTCCTTCACCATAACCTTCCATTCTCCTCCCGCCACCTCGCCGCCGCTTGCTCCTCCTTCTTCTGATACTTGCGCTACGACTACTTCGGCGACCGCTATTGCTTCCTCAGCGGCCGACGATGATATCTTCCTGGGTTGTCAACTCCTCCCGCTCCACCACCTGCTGCCGCCTCCCAGTCCTCCCCGGCCGTCCGACATCACCTTCGAACACTTCGCCCTCGCCTCCCTCGACCGCGGCGACGACGCCATTAACAAAACCCCGAATCGCCGCGACGAGGTCAGAGGCAAAGCCAGGAGCTTGCTGTCTTCCTTCTTCGGCCTCGCGAACTCGCGGAAAAAGACGAGCGAAGGGAAAGTTTGCGAGGCGAAGGCGGAGGTGGAGAACGGGAAGAAGAAGAGCAGAGGGCTGGGAGGCGTGAGCCGGCTCCTGAAGAAGTACTACGCGAGCGTGAAGGAGCCGCTGCAGTTCTTCAGAGGGGACAAGGAGAAGGAGAAGGAGAAGGAGAGGGAGAGAGAGAAGAAAGAGGAGGTCCTCCGGTGGAGGGGATTTCGGCGGCGGCCGTGCTCGTTCTCCGGCGATGCCGGTTGCCGGGAGCAGGGGAAGAGGGGAAAGCAGGACAGGCGGAAAACAGAGCAGGTGCTGTCGGCGCCGAACTCGGCGAGGACGTCGCGGGCCAACAGCGGGGCGCTGGCGGCGGCGCCGTCGTCGGCGTTCTCCTCGTCAGACGGGAGCACGATGGAGGAGCTGCAGAGCGCGATCCAGGCGGCGATCGCGCACTGCAAGAGCTCCCTTGCCAACTCCAAGCAGCAGCAGCAGCAGCAGCAGGGGAATGGGAATTTGGCAATGGTCAGAGGATGACATCACTACAAAAATGGCTTTTTTATTTTATTTTATTTTTGCGTTTATTGTTAAAATATTAAAATTATTGAGAGATATTGTTGACTCATATTCTAATATATTTGTATGTATTTTCTTGAATAAAGTTAGTGATAATTAACATTGGATACGATCCGGCAATATTATATAATTTAATTTGTTCTCATAGAATTAATTTAACTTTAACCATATTTTTTATATTAATAATTTTAAAATATTAAAGTAAATTTTATATAATTATGTATAGGCATGGGAGGTCTCCAAATCAAATGAGCAAATGGATAGATAAGTTTTTAATTTATCTATTTTGTTAAAAAAATAAATGTCTGATGCGACATTTGTTTGCATTAAACATGTACTAAAAGCATCTTCAACAGTTTAAAGCTCTAAATCTGATTTTTTTTTAATTCTAAATATATCATATTAATATTATAAAAAAATTATTATTCTCTCCACATAAAAAAATCTCCATACAAATTTTTTATGAACCTGACATTACCAATCACATATTTTTATTTATTAATTTTTTATTTAATATTTCTATATAATTTTTCATTTAATATTTTAATTAAGTATGATCTTTAATTTAATTTATTTATAATTTTTAATTAATATATTATTTAATTTATTTTTTAAAATTTAATTAAATTTATATTTTTCATTTAATATTTAATTAACTTATGAATTCTAATTTATTTATAATCATTTGTATTTTTTAAATATTTTTTTAAATAATAATTTGTTAATAATTTTATTGAAAATTTATATTTATATAAAAGAAAGGAAATAAAATGTTATAATTAAATGCTTTATAAAATTAACTTCTTACGAAAATAATTCATAAATAAAATAATTTATTTTAAAAATATTTTGAAACGGTCAAATATGCAACATTATTTGTCATAAATCATTGGCTTCATCTCTAAAACAAAAGATGTATATATTTGATTTTTCACAACTATTCTAAACTAAAAACTTTAAATCTGACCCTCACAATCATTAAAAAAAAATTGAGCTTTTTAAATTTTACCAATCACTTAAAAATCCTGTCCTAAGATATTATGCATTTCATAATTAATGCAATACCATTGCTTAAGGAAGACGGCAACCAAACAATTATGATTTATGAACTATCTACAGCTTTTAATGCTCGGTAAGCTACGGTGCTCCGAACGGGATGCTACACTGCTCATCTGAAATACCACAGTAGGTTAGTTACGCTACTGGAGAAGCGTATCCGGAATATAATACTATACTACTCACGTCGCTATAATGTCTGAAATGACACAGTTTAACACTTATTCAGTTAGATTTCATTCAATTTTACTTTTCAGTCCGATCCATATCAAAACATTAAATTTGATATAAAATTAGCATTAAAAAAAAACTCCAATCCATATATCAAATTGCACACTAATATGTTGTGGTTGGTATTGTAATATTCACGCGACCGTATTTGATACGAGAGAAGGTTTATATTTTTTAATTTTATTATATAATTAATAAAATTAAATATAATTAATTTGTAGTTATTATTATTTTTTATTTTTACTTATAAGATATTTAAATGTAATTACATGTAATTATTATTTATTATAAATTTAAATTTATATGATTAAAAAAATTTAGATATTTCCATAATTGTATGATATTATCCACTTTGAGACTAAGTCCTCCTGGTTTTACTCTTGGACTCTACCTAAAAGATCTCATGCCAATAGATATCTTTTTCTTATAAATTCATGATCTTTCTCATGTATTTTCAATGTAGGATTATACTTACAACCTTGCAACCTAACAAAATTAAGTATATTTAAAATGTATTTTATATATTTATAAATTTTAAAATATATTTATACCTGAATAATTATGTAAAAAAATTTAAAATGAAAATCATAATTTTTTATATATATTAAAAATTTTAATGTATTAAATACTAATAACTTATTAATTTTAAATATAATAATTATCATATAAAAATATTAATAAATTTAAATGTATATTGATAATTAAATTATGAATAAGAAAAATAAAATATTCTAAAGAATATTACTTTAGTGTGATATGGTATATATATGGGTGGATGGGATCTGAAATAGTATTTAGTACTTAAATTGTACTATTTTGATGTAAAAACTCAACAAAATATGAAATTATGGGTTGGAGATGATCTCAGTAAACAACGGGACTCGTCTAACTAGAGTCCCAACAAGCTACACTGATCGTGTAGCTACAGTAGTTGACATGCTGCAATAATCGAGTAGCTACAATACGTAACATGCTACGGTGATCAAGTAGCTACCATACTTAGGATGCTATCTCTCCTTCCCACTTGACTGTAGCAGCTCGGTCATTTGGCTGCTCAGTAACTTCAAGTCACGTACTATATCCATACTGAGTAGGTCTACTTCAATCTCAACCTCTGACACTCTCTGACATGCGTTGTATATCGACCCTAGCAAGTACCCTCTCCAGATATGACACATGGCTAACAAACCAACTATGCCAGAGATATGACCCAACTGTTGTCTTCATTTGTGCGACCAGTCGGCGGACAATGTTTCGCTCATACGAGCCCCTACATGGCTTGCCTAGGGCTCACATGGCAGCTTACATGGACCTTCCACCTCAACGGTTATATAAGGTTCTATGGCAGCTTACATGGACCTTCCACCTCAACGGTAATATAAGGTTCTATGAAAGTAAGTGAAGATATGATTTTCTTCTCACACGCGAAGATTAATCTTCTCTGTCTTTCTCTTTCGAGCTCTTAAATGGTTGTAAATGAACTGAAGGTTTGTAAACAAGTTTGGTATTCGACTTGGTAAGAGTTTGTTTATGTTCCTTCAATAAAGATCAATTAAATAAATAAGCTTGAACAACTCGTTAAACTAAACAAACAAGCTTAAACACTGATCCCGTCTGAAAGCTGAGTCGGACAGAGGCTGGCCGCACTGTCCTCGATGTTGACGGAAAGTCGTGGAAACGCCTTGTTGACCTGGTACTTATCGGAAAGGTTCCTACGGGCGAACAACGGGGGGTGATGACTGAGACGATGAGGCGAGAGCTCTGCGCACACTCAGACAAACCACCCTCACGTTAGAGGCCAAGAACCAGGGGAAAAGTCCCTGGAACAGGTCCTCCGACACTCAAACCAGGTCCTTTTCCCCCAGAATTACAGTGAAACGAAAGGACGAAAAGTAAAGGACCAATTTGAAAAGATGAGTGAGCGTACCTGCGTAAGGGAAAAAGCCTCCCTTTTTATATGGCAGTGGGTACTTCTGGAGTCTGACGAGTGTCAGGGGATGTCGGGTGTCAGGATTTGTCCAGCGATGAATGACACATGACATCTTCCTATAGGCCTGAGGAGGGATCGGTGGGCAATGAGCCCTAGACCGTTAGCATATTTCCTGACATGCAGTAATTATTCTTTGACAGGTTGTTACAATTTCCTGGCTTGATTGTCGCATAGTGCGTGCCCACCCAGGTTCGTTAACCCTGGACTATATCCCTGTACCTACACACCTTGACCTGTGGGCACAGACCTACATTCCCTGACCTGTGTTTGTCGCCCGTAAACCCAGATCTGTATGTCCAGTCCTGCATTTGTCATTCGGTAAATCCCAGTATATCCAAACCTGCGCTTACCGCCCTACCAATCGAGACCCTCATTTGTCGTTCCTTAAGTCTCGTCCTGTATGCACGACCCTACTCCGTATTTTATCTTGTAAGTCCTGACCTGTAAGCCTTAGTCCGCTTATCCTGAATTGTACATCCTGGTCTGTATTGTTAGGATCGTTGGTCGCGGCTAGAGAGGGGGGTGTGAATATCCGACCCCAAATTCGTTCTTTTCTTTCTACAAACTAGGTTAGCGCAGCGGAAATAATATAATAGAAATGAGAACGAGAAGATCAAACCTTAGACGCAGCGATGTAACGAGGTTCGGAGATGAAACTCCTACTCCTCGGCGTGTCCGTAAGGTGGACGAAGCCTATCAATCCGTCGGTGGATGAGACCCCGGAGAACCGGCTAATAAATACTCCTTGTGGGTGGAGAAACCTCGCCACAATAACTTGCAACAACAAGATAGAAATACAGCAAGAAATACAAACAATATGAATGTAACAACTCTTGCTTGCCTTCTCGTCGTCGACTGAAATCTGTAGATGAAGAACCAACTTCACAGAATCACAGCAGCAGCTGAAACCAGTCGAAGAAGTCGAGGAAGCTCACGCGAAGCTTCGGAAACAATAGCTTGCAGAAGCAAGAAGGAAGAAGTTGTCAGCAGCTTCGGAGAGGTTGCACTGTAGAAAGCCCTCAACCAACTTATACCTGCATCCACCTGCGAAGAAGAGAAGACTAGCCGTTGTTAGCCAACGGCTAGTGCCAGACCGATCAGGCATCACCCTGATCGGTCTGGGGCTGATCTGATCGGTCATGGGGACCGATCAGGCTCTATGCTGATCGGTCCCCAGACCGATCAGAGCGCTTTCACAGAGAGTTGCCAACTCTCTGTGCGTACCCTGATCGGTCCCGGGGACCGATCAGGCTTCCTTCTGATCGGTCCCCAGACCGATCAGTAAGCTCACAGAGGCATACTGATCGCTTTCTGATCGGTCTCCAGACCGATCAGGAAATCACAGTATCACTGGATCGGTCACCAGACCGATCCAGGTCTTGGCTTTTGCCCAAACCAATATCCGGTCAACCTTGACCTATTGGTACATCATGCTTAGCATCCGGTCACTCCCTTGACCTGCTAAAACTTCCCACCAAGTGTCCGGTCAATCCCTTTGACCCGCTTGGACTTTTCTCTTCGTGACAAGTATCCGGTCACTCCCTTGACCTACTTGACCTTCACAACACCAGATGTCTGATCACCCTTGATCCATCTGGATTTTCCCTTGCCTGGCTTCACTCACCAGGACTTTCACCTAGCTTCACTCACCAGGATTTCCACACTGCCTAACATCCCAGTTAGGACTTTCTCACTGCCTGGCTTCACTCACCAGGGCTTTCACACTGCCTAACATCCCAGTTAGGACTTTCTCACTGCCTGGCTTCACTCACCAGGACTTTCCAACTGCCTAACATCCCAGTTAGGACTTTCCCACTGCCTGGCTTCACTCACCAGGACTTTCCACACTGCCTAACATCCCAGTTAGGACTTTCCTCACTCACCAGGCTTTCCACACTGCCTAACATCCCAGTTAGGACTTTCTCACTGCCTGGCTTCACTCACCAGGACTTTCCAACTGCCTAACATCCCAGTTAGGACTTTCCCACTGCCTGTCTTCACTTACCAGGACTTTCCACACTGCCTAACATCCCAGTTAGGACTTTCCCACTGCCTAGCTTCACTCACCAGGACTTTCCAACTGCCTAACATCCCAGTTAGGACTTTCCCTCGTGCCAAGCTCCCTGCTTGGACTTCTCCGTGCCAAGTCTCCATACTTGGACTTTTCCCATGCCAAGCTCCCTGCTTGGACTTTTCTGAGTCAGGTCAACTCACCTCGGG
Organism: Zingiber officinale; assembly: GCF_018446385.1. Classification (NCBI taxonomy): domain Eukaryota; kingdom Viridiplantae; phylum Streptophyta; class Magnoliopsida; order Zingiberales; family Zingiberaceae; genus Zingiber; species Zingiber officinale. Next base: position 40,102,246 of record NC_055990.1, on the reverse strand, counting down.
TCAACCAGGTCAACCTTGACCACGGGTTGCACCCACAATCTCCCAAGCTTGTATCCTTGTCAAACATCAAGATACAACCATTGTCAAACACAACTCGTCAAATATCAAAACACAACTCGAGTCAAGTCAACTCGAGTCTGGTCAACCGGGTCAACCTTGACCTAAGGTTGCACCAACAATGTCCCCCTTTTTGATGTTTGACAAAACCCATAATCAAGTTAGGTTAACCCGATAACCTAACTTAGGTTTTCCAATGTTCTTCCCTGAACATTCTCTAGACATTCTCCATTCTCCTTTCTACTCTCCCCCTTTTTGACACACATCAAAAAGAGTGAATCAAGGTCAAGAGTTTCTTCCTAATGAAAGTCCCATACCTTTCATTGAAACTCTTAATCTCCCCCTTGATACTAAGATCAGCAATCAACTTAGTGACAATCCTATATCACTAATCCTCAAAAGTCTTAAGGAGTAAAAACTCCCCCTAAGAGTCAACTCCCCTTGACAATTAGGTAAAAACTCCCCCTAAAGGTCAACTCCCCCTTGACCATTGCACCAACAATGTCTTGGAGAGTTTCAAACCTTTAGAAATCCAAAACACCAACTCCCAGCTGAAATTTCAGACAAAACAGTCGAAAAATCAGCATTTGGCACGCCCTGATCGGTCACCAGACCGATCAGGACTCCCCTGGATCGGTCACAGTGACCGATCCACACAAACCTGGACCGATCAGACTCCCTTCTGATCGGTCCACAACTCTGATATCAGAAGTTTCTGATTTTTCTCTTTCCGAAATTCAGAAACCTCTAGAAAATCACAGAAAATTTCAAAAATTGTAAAATTTTAAGGATACATTCCTCATAACATACACTATCATAGAAAAATAATTTTCGATGAAAATAACTTCCATTTTCAAATCTTGATACAAAGTTCAAAAACTTTGAAATAGTTCAAGTTTAACTCAACTTTGTATCACAATGTTCAATGATGAATGCAATCACTAAGATGGCCTCATCAAGGTTTTCCAAATCAATTTCAAAATGATTTTAAACCTTTTAATTTAGGACCATAATCTTAGGGCTAAATGTACATGACTTGTACACAAGCTTTCCCTATGATCCTCCATTTCTTGAATTAGGCTCATCTAGGTACAAGAACTATGCACCTTGATCCTAATTCATGATCCTAATATCTCACACACATCTAAAGTGTATCAAATACATCCATGGCAATTTTAATGTGAGATATGGGTTTAGGTATCTTAGACTAAGGTCTTATGCATTTTCTAAACACAAATTTGATCTCAATATCAAAATGTGTTTTTCATCCTTAAATCAATTCAATTGATTATTAATGCAAGAGATGATGACATGGCATAAAATGGTATCATAAATGAAAACATGTGTCAAAGTCATGATGTCATGGCATAAAGTTTGAAACTCAAATAAACATGACATAAAAACTAGCCTAAGCATTATCATGACATTTCAAATGATAATAAAACTAAACATGATGTCATGACATGTGAGGGCAAACAATCATGGCAAGATTTGGCATAAATAAATATACCTAGATTACCTATCTAAGTATCCTTAACCACTTGGCTAACTTCAAATTTAATCCTAGATTGCCCCAAAATGCCAAAATCCTAATTTTGACACTTCTTGAACTCTAGATTAATTCATGCCACTTAAAGATCAAATTTATTCTCAAAACTTGGCATGTTTCATTTTTTTTTTTCGAGAGTTCTCTAGATTTTCCCAAATTGTGCCAATTGAGATTAAAAATGAAATTTCCAATCTTTAGGCACATTTAACTCTTCAAAGGAGTAAATGATAATTCCATTTCATTTTCAAAAGTTCTCAAAACCTTGAAAATGCTCCTTGAGTGTCAATTTCCTCAAAGTTGGGTTAACTACCCTTCTAATCGGAGTTGACACTCTCTAACCCATATATGGGGTAGAGAAGATGCTCCTAGGAACCCAATACCTATTAGAGCTCATTGGGTTCACTAAATATTCACTAGGGATAACTTCCCTAGCAACCCTCCTAATGACCCTCTTAGGCTTTAAAGCCTTGGTCATTTGGGTCTCATCAAGGTCAACTATAGGGTGACTCCTTGTGACCTTGGTAATGGTCTTCCTAGCCCTAGGTTTTGTTCCATAATCGAATGAAACATTATGATAAGTGGGCTTGACCAATTGGGACTTAGGTTTGTGACCCAAACCTTTCTTGTCCTTGGACTTGGGTTTTTGTCCCCTAGACCCTAGAGTCAAATCCTTAAGAGCCTTTTCTAGAGAGTCAAGTCTTGACCTGAAGACTTGATTTTCTTTCTCTAATACCTCAAGTTTTGATTTATCATTTTTCTTTGAGGTATTCCTAGGCATGTGTCTAGATGATTTGGAATTTCTATCTAGATTTTCCTTAGCCTTAGATGAGTTAATTCTAGGGTTAGCATTTCTAGAATTGTTCTTATCTAGGCTAACATGCTTGGCTCCTAAGCACATGTATCGATTTCTAGTGTTAACATGCTTATCATTATTGACAATGGCAATAAGACTACTAGCATGCATCCTACTAGAATTGCAAGAATGAGCTTTAAATGTTACCTTAGGGTTTGCCTTAGCTCCCCCTTTACACGTGTTTGGCCTCTTGTCCTTGTGAGGTTGCCTCCCCCTTGGACATTGACTCCTATAGTGTCCCCGTTGCTTGCATTGGAAGCACACCACGTGCTTCTTGCTCTTGCATGTCGGGACTCCGGCTTTCTTGACCTTTGGCGCCGGTGGGGTCTTTCTAACCCTCTTTGGACACTTACTCTTGTAGTGCCCAAATTCCCTACACTCAAAGCACATTATGTGTAATTTGCTAGAAATTAAAATGCTTGAGTTACCTAGGTTTGAGGATGGATGGATGCTCTCTTCTTCATCCCTCCCGGAGGTAGAAGCTTCTTCTTCGTACTCCGATCTTGGAGAAGAACTCACCTCCTCTTCTTCTTTAGATGTTGAGTAGCCCTCAACTTCTAATTCCTCACCTCCACGATGTGAGCTACTTGGCTCACTAGGCTCCTCTTCATGGCTTGAAGTGGGGCTCTCCTCATGGAGTTTGGCCAAGTTGTTCCACAACTCCTTGGCATTATTGTATCCTCCTATCTTACACAAAATATCATTAGGTAAAGAAAATTCAATGATTTTCGTTACCTCATCATTGATTTCGGATTGTCGGATTTGCTCTTTCGTCCACTCCTTCTTCTTGATAAGTTTTCCTTCCTCATCCATCGGAGGGGAAAACCCTTCTTGTACACAAAACCAATTTAACATATTAGTCCTAAGAAAATACATCATCCTTACCTTCCAATATGTGAAGTTGTCGTGAGACTCATAGAAGGGTTGAATCGTGACATCTTCTCCATAGAGATCCATCTCTAGCCCGTGCTCCCCCGGGTGTTGATCCGTCGAAGAGCGGCCTCGCTCTGATACCACTTGTTAGGATCGTTGATCGCGGCTAGAGAGGGGGGTGTGAATAGCCGACCCCAAATTCGTTCTTTTCTTTCTACAAACTAGGTTAGCGCAGCGGAAATAATATAATAGAAACGAGAACGAGAAGATCAAACCTTAGACGCAGCGATGTAACGAGGTTCGGAGATGAAACTCCTACTCCTCGGCGTGTCCGTAAGGTGGACAAAACCTATCAATCCGTCGGTGGATGAGACCCCGGAGAACCGGCTAATAAATACTCCTTGTGGGTGGAGAAACCTCGCCACAATAACTTGCAACAACAAGATAGAAATACAGCAAGAAATACAAACAATATGAATGTAACAACTCTTGCTTGCCTTCTCGTCGTCGACTGAAATCTGTAGATGAAGCACCAACTTCACAGAATCACAGCAGCAGCTGAAACCAGTCGAAGAAGTCGAGGAAGCTCACGCGAAGCTTCGGAAACAATAGCTTGCAGAAGCAAGAAGGAATAAGTTGTCAGCAGCTTCGGAGAGGTTGCACTGTAGAAAGCCCTCAGCCAACTTATACCTGCATCCACCTGCGAAGAAGAGAAGACTAGCCGTTGTTAGCCAACGGCTAGTGCCAGACCGATCAGGCATCACCCTGATCGGTCTGGGGCTGATCTGATCGGTCATGGGGACCGATCAGGCTCTATGCTGATCGGTCCCCAGACCGATCAGAGCGCTTTCACAGAGAGTTGCCAACTCTCTGTGCGTACCTTGATCGGTCCCGGGGACCGATCAGGCTTCCTTCTGATCGGTCCCCAGACCGATCAGTAAGCTCACAGAGGCATACTGATCGCTTTCTGATCGGTCTCCAGACCGATCAGGAAATCACAGTATCACTGGATCGGTCACCAGACCGATCCAGGTCTTGGCTTTTGCCCAAACCAATATCCGGTCAACCTTGACCTATTGGTACATCATGCTTAGCATCCGGTCACTCCCTTGACCTGCTAAAACTTCCCACCAAGTGTCCGGTCAATCCCTTTGACCCACTTGGACTTTTCTCTTCGTGACAAGTATCCGGTCACTCCCTTGACCTACTTGACCTTCACAACACCAGATGTCTGATCACCCTTGATCCATCTGGATTTTCCCTTGCCTGGCTTCACTACCAGGACTTTCACCTAGCTTCACTCACCAAGATTTCCACACTGCCTAACATCCCAGTTAGGACTTTCTCACTGCCTGGCTTCACTCACCAGGGCTTTCCCTAGCCAACATCCGGTCAACATCACCTGTTGGACTTCATTCCTAGCACTTCACTCCCTTGACCAGCTAGACTTCCCCGCCTTTCCGGGACTTTCCTCAACACCAGATTCCGATCATCCCTGATCCACTGGACTTTCCCTTGCCTGGCTTCACTCACCCGGACTTTCTCACTGCCTGGCTTCACTCACCAGGACTTTCCAACTGCCTAACATCCCAGTTAGGACTTTCCCACTGCCTGTCTTCACTCACCAGGACTTTCCACACTGCCTAACATCCCAGTTAGGACTTTCCCACTGCCTGTCTTCACTCACCAGGACTTTCCACACTGCTTAACATCCTAGTTAGGACTTTCCCACTGCCTAACTTCACTCACCAGGACTTTCCACCTGCCTAACATCCCAGTTAGGACTTTCCCTCGTGCCAAGCTCCCTGCTTGGACTTTTCCGTGCCAAGTCTCCATACTTGGACTTTTCCCATGCCAAGCTCCCTGCTTGGACTTTTCCGAGTCAGGTCAACTCACCTCGGGTCAACCAGGTCAACCTTGACCACGGGTTGCACCCACAATCTCCCAAGCTTGTATCCTTGTCAAACATCAAGATACAACCATTGTCAAACACAACTCGTCAAACATCAAAACACAACTCGAGTCAAGTCAACTCGAGTCTGGTCAACCGGGTCAACCTTGACCTAAGGTTGCACCAACATGTATATCTTGTTCTGCATGTATTATCCTATAAATCCGGACCTGTAAGCCTTAATCCGCCTATCCTGAACTGTACACCCATGTTCTGCATATTTTATCTTGTAAGTCCTGACCTGTAAGCCTTATTCCGCCTATCCTGAACTATACGCCCTTCCTTCCAAGTTCCTACTCGCCATGTAGGCTTGACCCCTGAATGGCCCATAGGCTCGACCCTGACCGCCTTGTAATCTTGACTTTTGACTACCACGTAGGTTGGATCTTTGACCGCCACGTATGCTTGACTTCTGACATCCACGTGGGCTTGACTTCTGACCTCCACGTGGGCTTGACTTCTGACTTTCACGTGGGATTGACTTATGACCGCCACGTAGGCTTGACTTCTGACCACGTCAGTTATCCGACCCCTCTATCATGCACTGTATCAAACACATATGTGTTCAACTTCTTAATGTTCGTGAACAATGTTCGTAAATAACGTTCATAAACAATGTTCTTAAACAACATTCGTGAACAATATTCGTAAACCATGTTTATTAATAAAACTCTTATCAACATGCTAAATAAATTTTAAAAAAACTTTTAAAATAAACAACTAAGTTTAAATTATCAAGCTCAATAACCAATCAAATAACTAAAAGTTTAAAACAATCAAATTAGTTTGAATTGAGAGCTCGATAATACTTGATAATATCAAAACGAACCAAGTCAAGCTTGAATTGAAAGTTCGATAATATGTAAACGTACCAAACTTAAGGCAAGCTCAAATCAAGCTCATGCTTATCAAAAATAAACCAAATCAAGCTTGAACAATAATTTTAAAGACTTGGTTCATTTTAGGCTCGATTTGACTTGATTATCTTATCAAACAAGTTTGTACACTCCAAATCTTAACGTGACTTGGCTTGTTTGCGACCCTAATAAAACACTCTCTCTTGTGTAATATCCCTCCTTTTAGTCCCGTGCTAACTTAAACGTCTAGGGGCATATCAGCAACGTCTAACTCTGAGCGTGAACTGTTGGAGGGCATCCATCATCGCCACTCAAGGGAGACCTGCGGAGCAAATGTAAAGGAAGAAACCATCTCAAACAATTATGATTTCCATGAATTATCTATAACTTTTAATGCTGCTGCTTAATGCTTTGTCACCTTTTATTATCATTGTAATCTAAAGACCTGTAATTATCATTCAATTTAATGTAATTATAAATATATAATGAATATTATATTTGGTGCGTCGTATATAATAAATGAAAAAAAAATATTCGAGATACCATGAGGCTTAATAGAATTAATATAAAATATGTTATATGTAATTTTAATGATAATTATATAATAAATAAATCTATAATAAAAAATAATGATTTTTCACTATGAATTATACATATGGTTTTCGAATATTGAAAATGTTAACCAGAGAAATCTTTTAAAAGTGGTTTTTTTTTTTTTTGACAAATAATGCTTTCGTTATAATCTATATCTAACAAATCTTACACTACCATATAAAACCTTTACTAAATTACAACATAAAATTTAGACTGAACATATACTACTTAATTTAATCTATATATACGACTTAATTAGTCCAATGTACAATAATAGGCTTAATTAGTGCTTAACTAACTCTAGAGATAGACGATCTTTTTATTATTCTTTTTTTGAATATTTTACTATGCGCCAATCCTCCCCTTATTTACCACTTGGCTATGTGACTGGGGCCGGGCGACTGGTCCGGGCTTTGAAACGAGCCAAAAGACAACCTATTCATTGTGTTTGTAGTTGTACTGTAAGCCGATGGCTACAATTCATCAGACCTCAATAATGTATCAATTCGGCACATAAAGACACCCACTCTGATTAGGCAAATGAGCCCGGGTCAGATCGGCCGTACTGACCTGACCAGCAAGTCGGTTCTCAAAATCTAACCACTAACACTTGAATAGAATGGACGTTTCAACCGACCAATTATTAACAACAACACCAGTTAAGTTAATTAGAGGTTTACCAAGCTATTAATCCGTCGTCGTAATCGGTATCGACGTTTCAGCTAGTGAGCCGGCGGTCGATCGAAGCTGTGCTCGGCATGCCGGAGCTCCTGGCACAGGAGGAGCTCCTGGCTCGATCATCGCCAAAGCTTCTTGGTGGCCTGCAGTGTGACCGAGAAGAGCTCTTTATAAGGAGTTTGACAAGCCTAAGTGGGCTGGTTAGGTCAATCGAGTCGAGCTAATCAAACCGGATACATTGATTGAATTGACCTAATAAGTATTAATCAAATAAAAACAAATTATATCATTCTATCATTACACTCAATTGAAGGGGAGTCTTACCACAACAATTGTGTTCAAATTTTGAAAATAACTTTTTGTAAATTATAGGATCAGACTGCTACATATGCATTGGAACAGTGCAAGAGCAGTACTCTACCTCGCCACCTTGCTGCCCCACACCTGCACCACAATTTAACCAAAGTGTGACCGACATTGGCACGACCGGTGTGCTCAAGGAGGCATGATGCATACCTATAGTTGGTGAATACGATGGTGTAGTCAGCATCTTCAATTGCTCTGGACTAAATTATGAATAGTTGGCGCGGGAAAGAGAGCAGCTGCGTTGGGCGCTAAAATACTCACAGTTGATACCGGAAAAACTGTAAAGCAGTTGCCGCCAGTGAACGCCGTGCTTCTCAGCTGGTGAAATAGTGCTTCTTCGCCGATGAACTCCTTATTTTCTTGATGAAATTGATGGACTGCACTAGGGAGTACAGTGCAGCCCAACACTGACTCCTTATTTTCCTGTTGAAATGATGAAATTGCTTGGCAGCCCAGCACGGGCTACACCATTGGATGAATAACAGGGTTAATGAATTGAGGCTCTTGAAAAAACTCTGAATTTTTATAAATGTTTCTGAATAGAGGTATCACTTTCCACCCCTTTGGTATAGATTATCCTAAAACCAAGTCAGTAAAATTAAATAGTTAAAATGATAATTTAAGTTTGATTTAATTTTTTTATATGAACTTGAACTTAGTTCAAATTTAGTTTACCTTGATTCGCTTAAATATCATCGACCTCTCACTTCAAACTTATTTAATTGATTATTAAATTTGATAATTTATTTCTTTTAAAAGTTTCTTTGTTTATTTACTATATTAATAAGATTTTTTTATCATGAATATAATTCATAAACTGTTTGTAAATATTATTTATTACAGCAAAAAAAATTCTGTTTGTATCAGACTTCCTTAGGTTATATGAAGGAAGATAAATCATGAGATTGACTTATAGTCGACCGTCAAATGACTAGGTGTGCAAAGAATTTTTTTTCCCAAGAATATATGTCAATCGAAAATTGATCTCTGTCCCATTTTAATAAATCTGTCAACCTCTAAAGTTAAATAAATGAAAAATGGAATTGTTGTAATTAACGATATTGATAAAAAAAATATTAGTAAAAGTTTTAACTTTGATTGAATGGAATAGATATAAAATCTTCTTATACAATTGACAATAATTTGATTTGGATGAGATATCCTAGTTAATAAATTTAATTGGCCTATACGTTTATCTTCATAATCTAATTGAATAAAAAAATAATTTGAAAGTTCAATGAGCAAATAGCTACTACTAAAATAAAACAAAAAACAAATATATTTTGTAAAGAATGATAATTAAATAAAATTTTGATTTATTTTTTTACAATCAAACAATCCTCATTGCATGCTTCTCTTTTCACTGGCCTTTTCTTACTGTCATATTAGTCGTTCCTTGTAGATGAATGCTCACCCAGTTCTGTTTCAGGACTTCCAACTCACATTTACAGATCATAAGCAACTTTTAAGATAGCACATGAAAAGAACAAAGAGATAATTTTGTTACAAGGAACGTTTGCAACAATAAACATATATAAAAGATACTAAGCCTTATGACTGGATGTGTTCGACGAAAATAACATAGAACCTTGACATCCATGTCGGTGTTCCTTCTGATATCGCAGACAAATTTGCATCACATACAAGCAGAAGCCTCTTTTGTAAATGATTCTAAGATTACCAAAACAGTCTTTACTGATACCCAGAGTCAAACAGGAAGATCACAATCAATCGGAGGGGGCATAAGTGTTACCGCGCTGTTTGTTCATAGTCCCAACTCATCGAACCATACCAAAAAACACAGCGACAGAGTGAGCTGAGAAGGAATACCAATCCATGCCCTCCCAAATCAAAGCATGCGGTGCAAGATCCGCGATCTGAAACAAATACAGTTGCACAAATGAATGTACTAATGAGCTTCTAATTGGAAAGTCAACCAGCAGCAAATAATAGAAGAAAGTCGATAATACTCGAAATTCAAATTGCATTTTATTAACTTACTGCTGAAGGCCTGATCTTAGTGAGGTTGAGAATACAGTGGGAGGGCTAGCAAGTATGGCATGCAAAGCAACCACTAAGGTAACTAATACGGTAACTCTTGCAGAAGAATGGAGTCCTTTTAGCCTTCACTGCTACCTGGTTGGTTTTTCTGTCAGCCACTGCACTTCGCATTTCCTCTGCTTTCTTCTGAGCTGATCTAAGTTTGTTCAGAATTTTCTCCATAGAGGAAGATCTTTTCTTTTCTAGCTTCATCTGCAACAGGATATATTGAATTATAAAGCATCATACTATTCATATAGAGAGGTTCAAAAATATAGCATTGTAAAAAATATCAATCTTCAGTTTAATGAGGTAAAATACACAAGTACTGAAGTACCTCTAATTTCCTGATCTCTGTTTCAGCTTTCGCTTCCTGTAAGTTCTCCCACGCTGTGATCTTGGCTTCTTCTCTTTTACACCTTTCCAAAATGCTAGGAGTGGTTAGACAATAATAACACATGCTTCCAAACAAGAACATTGCAGTTGCCCGCATATATAATAAGGAAATGAAGTATATCTAAAATCTTATCGTATGATATTGCATGCATGAAACTTCTAGAAAAGATCACTAGTTGAAGAAAACAGCCATTCTTTAATATAGCCATCCTTCATGTTTTCATGTTTGATTAATTTTTCTTCTAGAAGCGCCCTGAAAGAAAATTCTGTAGTAAGCCATCCATTGTCAGATAGATAGATTATGTTTCTGATTCCCTACATGTTGCACATGGTTTCGTGTACAGGAAGTGACTACATGTAGATCAGTTAAACGCATGCCTGTCATCACTCACACCCAAAACATCCAAATCAAACATATTTCTTGTGTAATTAAACTTATAACAAAAGGCATACATAACATGGATCAATGAGAACATAAAACAGAGAAGAAAGGGTGTTACTTTGACATGGACTTTGCTGTCTCAGCAACTCCCCAAGCAGAAGTATTTGCCTCTACTGTCTTTTTCTTCCATTCTATAATGCTTGATGAATGCCTATCAGACCCTCGTGATATGTGTTTTTTGGACCATCTAGTTACGGTAACCCGATCATCTACTTGCACGTCCCGAACCTCAAATTTTGAGAAATGGTTCTCTAGTTCAAGGGGAGGAGTTGAAGTAGAAGGGGAAAAATGAATCTCTTTGGGAGAGGATGGAGGACTTCTCTCTGGGCTCATCTGTGTCGCAACATCCTTCCTAAAAACTGAGATTGATACTGTGGAGGCTGCTTCTTTTGTACCTTCAAATTGCTCATCTGTAATTGAATCTAAATAAGATATGATAAATTAAACACTTTGGAGGAAAAGGAATTGAATTCAACATACAACTATATACAGTAAAAAGCAGTAGAGTTGTCTTCCAACATTTAAAGATTATCCGACTGGGCTTTAGACAAGTATGAACTACATATGAGGTATGAGCTCTTCAGTCTAAAGAAATTTGTACCAACGGGATGACAACTGAATAATCATGCCCTGGTGTGACGTGAGGCCAGCAAGTAGAGAGCATTAGAAATGTACAATATACTATTCATATTTTTGGCGATACAAAGTAAATAAAAAGTCCTTTATAACTCATAAGAAACATAATAATGGAAAAGAAAAATGATGTAATAAACAATGATAATTTGGTTTACTTTAAGGGTAAATGTCAATGAGTTACGAGGATTCAAACAAGGAAATCATATTGGTGACGTGAGGGAAGCTAGTAGAGAGCATTAGAAATAATCATTTGCTGGTGTGACATGAGACCAGCTAGTAGAAAGACAAAATATCGTTCATATTTTTGGCAATACAAAGCAAATAAAAAAAATAACATAATAAACAATGATAATTTGTTTACTTTAAGGGTAAATGTCAATGAGTTGAAATGACTCAAACAAGGAAATCATATTGAAGTTCACATAAACATTCATATTAGGATTCAACATACGACTGTTGCAGAGAGCTCAATGGCACAATAAGATAATAACCCCAACGAGTTGAGAATCACAGCTCTTTCTATGTTACTGATATTTAAGCACAGATTGCTTATATTTAAATAGTAAACTATGGGAATTGAGGTGAAACCGCTCTCACATAAAGAAAATCCTGAAACTCTTCAAATGGACTTGATGAAATGCTTAAACTGTGTTGCTTTAGATTGTTGATATTTCTATGCAAGTTGTCCTTAACAAAAAGAAATAGGAGTAAGCATACATATTTATCATGAGAATGACGATTACTAGAATAAGCATCAAGAATTCCAGTCAAATAGTTTATGAAATAAAATGGAGATTAATCTAGTGTGCAGAATCATACAAAAATATAAATCACACCTAATTACATGTGGACCAGATGTTGCACTTAGCTATCAGCATATACAGATTAAAAGGATGTGGCTTTCATGAAAAATCTCATCTTCGGTGCCTAAAATGCAGGGAATCAACTATTTTTCTATACATTAAGAACAAGCAAAATCCCCTCCCCCAAAAAAAATGGTTGTAATTGCTTCTTATCACTGTGGCAACAAGAACCGAAAATGAATGAAAAGAGCAAACTGAATGAGATCATGAAAACTGAAGTCCAGTAGCACCTTGAGAACAGGGAATAGAAGAAGATTCCATCACCGTATCAGAAAACCTACGAGTACTAGCGGATCTGACTATATGTGGCTCTTCATCAGCAGAGCGAGCTTTACGACTCAAGCTGCTGCCGCCGCTGATGCTACCATCAACTCTTCCTATTCCTCCTATGTTTGCACTCCCTCCTCTCACGCAACCGTCATTGCCTGAAAAACTGTGTTCCGGCATCAAAACTCCAGCCAAGAATGGTGAGGCCGCCGTAAAATTTCCAACTCTACCACTGTCGAAGCAAGGAACCAGCGGCGAAGCTGATGAATAGACACCGGATTTCACAGCAGGTGCTCCGAGAGGACCACTCTTCGACTTGGGTCGCCTATGATGCAACGGTGGCATGAGCGAACTCCCATACCCATCGCCTGAGACGGGGCTGAGGATCCACCGCTCCGCGTCCTCCCATTTTGAGGGCAAAGTCCGCCCATTGGCGAATGGCAAGAGAACGCCGCTTCCTGCATACCTCCGGTTGCCATTCGCTGGCAGAGGCACCCGCTCCGAGCTCCACCCTTTCTGGTAACCAGCCACTCCGGCGCCGTGTCGATAGGTGGGCGTCCCGGGGCTAGGAAACATGCCAGATTTGGTGGAAGAGGAAGCAGTGGAGTTCTTCTTCATCTCCAGCAGCAATACCACCACAGAATGGTTTACCTAGGAAAAGATACAGCTTTAGATCTGCAACTCAAGCTATCCAATACTAAAGGACAAGTAAAAATTCACAGCTTTGCATTCAAGATGTTGTCATATAACTCAACAAACGGGAGAGGAAAATGTTTCAAATGGTTCAATGGCTCATTTTTCCCTTCTTCTTCAACTACATCTCACTTAATTCATAACCAAAACTGGTACTGTGAGATCCGCTAGGGTTTCCAAGATTGGTCGGCTCCCCTTTTCAGAGGGCAAGAATGGTGGAAGCGGCAGCGATACCAGCTCAACTACAGGAAAACGGTAAGAATGTAGGACCTTCCTTCTGCTTCTATTCGGGATCGCAGCGGAAGGACCACCACCGGCACCGGCAAGGGTTGTATCAATCAATCACAAGAGGTGGAGTCGTGTCTGCTAACAGGGGGAGTGCCCACTGTCCACCGACTCCTCACAAGGCGCTGCAGCATAAAATGAACAGGATCTGAGATGGGGAAAGCCCCCCGAAGTGTCGTTTTTTGACCCCAAGATCCTACTTTTTCACTTCTGTTCTTGCCTCCTCGCTCTCCTGTCTTATTCCTAATATTTTACTCTATTAAAACAAACTCTTCTTAATTAAAGATCAACACTCAACAGATGAGACGAAATCCACAGGACCACAGAAATCAGATCTGATGATTTGTAGCCCAAATAGAAGAAAAAATTTTATATAAGAACAAAGAAACCCTCAGCGATTAACATGTAGCTGCAATTAAGAAGACGAACAGACCTGGAAAGAAAAGATTCTCCTTCAGCATTGTGCATTTTTCTGCACTTCTCGCTTCAAACACATACTACAATTCAAAATTGCTGTCAGATACTTTGACTTTCACCACAAGAAAGGAATCATCTGCATTTAAAATGGCAATGTGGATTAGCAAAATCACGTTTCCTATCACAACTTCATAGGAAGAACATTGCTACCGAATCATATGCTGGCCAACGAGATGCGATCCGTTGGCTGCGCGGCCTCCGCTTCCGCCGCCGCTGGTTGTCGCCCTAACGCGCGCACCTGATGCGGTGATGGCGGCGACTTCGAAATCGGAAGCGGGAACACTTTTTGATTGCTCCTTTCAGATTTGCATTAGTAGCGGATTGGCCGACAAGGACGCGGGGAGAGGCCAAGATAAACGGATTTTAGGCTGCGCCGCAGCGCAGCAGAAGATGGACAACAATACTGCGTCGGCGTCGCTGTTCGGTGGAAGAAAGCGACAGGCTAATAATGGCTATCGCGCGGTCCATTGTACCGTGTATCGACGTGTTTCGTGGTTACGCCGAGACAGCTAATCCTTCCTGGTATTTGTTTTAGCATATAATCTTTCCTATCAGGGACAAATTACCAGTGTTCGGATTCTTAAGGCTGTCACATCATCTCTGATTCAAATGTCATATAATTTAAGACATGTGCTAAATTGAGGTGACTAAAACACCCTTACACTCGTATAAAAGGACAATTCCATGTACAACATTTCCGTGTAATACAGTGGTAGAATATCGAGGAAAACAAATAAGATAGATCAAAATTCGAATCTCAATAAAGATGAAGATTGATTTTTAAATGTGTATAAATTGTGTTGCAGAGAGGAAGGTCATCTATTTATAGGATTAATCGGACACCTAAATTACTAAAGAAAAAAAACTAAAACGTCAAACTTATAAAGTATTTTGCTCTTTCACCATCTTCCACCTCAATCTTTGTCTCAACTTTCATTTTCTCCCATGCATATTGCACCTTAGCCTTCGCTTTCTTTGCGTGGGGTTCATTGGTGATTAATCTACGAAACTCTTTGACTATGATCTGAAACTCCTTTTGCCCGTTAAGGTGTTTTGGTCAAGCTATTTTCAAAAGTAATTTGAAATCATATTACATGAGCATCATTGAGTATTAATTCAGATTTCTAAGTCATTTTTTTTATTATTATCAAGGTATTTTACCCAAAACACTTTGACAAGCAAAAATAGCTTTAAATCATGTCATATAAGCATTATTACATCTTTATTAGAGTGCTGATACTATTTTTGATCTTTATTCGCGTGTAGATGTTTTGTCAAAAACACCTATCAAGTTGTTTGGCTAAAATACCTTAATGCCAATAAAAGACTCGAAATTATATCATGTAAGTACTATTGCATCCGTATTAGTCTCCTAACAATGTTTTTAATTTTTATCCAAAATTTTAGGATATCAAGATGTTTTAGCTAATGGCTCAAGAGTACTCAAAAAAATCATATCCCTAATAATCTAATGATAACTGATCTCGTCATGGGATGACTCGGTAAAAATAATTACAGTCGAGTGATTTTGATCGGTTGGCTGCAAATCAAGTCGATCTTGTTCAAATCAATCTTATATAGGTCAGATTTTAATAAGTTCAACTTCTTTTAGGTCGGGCTTCAATAGACCAACTACCTTCAGGACGGGCTTTAATGAATTGATTATCTTTAGGTCCGGTTAGGATTTGAAAAGACTCAAGAACAACGTTAGGAGGACAATCGAGACGAAACTCAGTTCAGCCATTTCGAATTTACTTTTAAGAAAAGATGGATAAAATAAATGGAGAAAAGTAAAAAAAAAAAAAAAAGTTATCAAATTTTTTGCCTTGATGCTGCAATCTGTAACTTTTAAATAGAAAATGAAAATGTGCCCCTATTTCCCGAAGGATGCATTTCTTTCCTTCGTTATCGAGAGACGTCTCTTTGTATGACAAGTGCTTTAACTACAACATCTTTTAGTAATCGATACTCGAGTAACCACCAAGTTAATTCTCAATTTGGGCAGATCATATTTGGATGCGACTTTGACTTGAGATCTTCTTTTAATCGACTGATCTAGACACGGTTTAACTTTGACTTGACCTGAGATTGGTAAGCCCTGACTTGAGTCAATTCTGTTGGGGTTATATGGTTACAAATAAAGTCTCATATTGAAAAACACATGAGAAAGATGATAGACTTATAAGGGAAAGATATCTCCAATGATATGAGGTCTTTTGGGTAAAGAAAAAAATAAAACAAAACCATGAGGACTTAGGTTGAAAGTGAACAATATCATACCATTGTGGAGATATCTGAATTTTTTTCTTGGTCCTAACAAAGAGGGTAAGAGCTCTCGTGTCGAGATCATGAGATTTTAAGAGAAAAATATTTCTATTGATATGAGACATTTTGGATAAAATTTAAAAATAAAATCATAAGAACTTAGTCCTAAAATCGACAATATCATATCATTATGTAAAAATCTGAAAAAAATTTTGGTCCTAATAGGTTTGACTTAACTTGAATTCCTGTTGACCTTGACTACCAACTCGACTAGACTTTTGACTTAACCTGACTACATGGTAGCAACAACGTGACTTAACCATGCAACGTGATACTGACTTGCCTCACCAAATCAATAATGTTTCTACTAAAGATTATTTAAAACCCTTTTGGGCATCGAGATCTTTATAAAAAGGAAAATGGTATGAAATATTGTTTATAAGTGATAAAAAAAAAATTCATACATTTTGCAGTAATCTTTCTATCTTACCTTATTGGATTGATTCTGATATCAGTTTGCATTTTCAGCTTGTTTTTTAGAATTTTATTCGTTAGGCTAGTCATTGCTGAATTTTTCTTTCATCTTATTTCAGATTAGTTCTAATTGCATATCGCAGTTCAGCTTAATTAGGACGACAATTCTCCTCCTGAGATGATGACGATCTAAGCATGGTCATGACGAAGATCGTGGCCTATCAGTTTAGCTTCATTCTTCACTAATTGATCATGGCCTATGAGTTTTGAGTTCATGTTAGTTTTCATAGTCAATGAGTTTTTCACATGAGGTTTTGGTTTTAGTTTTCTACTTCCAATTCTGCGATATTTGTTGTTTCCTGAAGCTGTTAGTGAAACTTTCAGGTTACTTGTTAGAATCTGGTTATCGAAAATTTGTTTTTAAAGTATCTTGTGCCATGTTTCTTCTGGAAGTGCAGATTTTTGAGCTATTTTCAGTTTAGCTTGTGTTCCAGATTCCTTGATTGTCGACAAAACTTGGACGATGTGTTTGACAGGATTGTTCGACAGTTTTCGAGTGATTCTACTCCTACTGATTGAAACATTGAATGATATTGAACATTAAGTTCAAGCATATTCAGAAATTTGAACTGAAACAATTATGATTGAACTAGCTGAGCTGAACCAAACACAATTCAGATTCAAGCATAATTAGATTCAAACAGATTCAGTATATAACTAAACTCAACTAAACAATCAGGATTTAGATTCAAGCAGATTTAACACAAACTGAACTAAACTAAAATATTCAAAAGCAGAAACAGAAATCATAAGCTAATTTTCAACCAGAAATCACAAATCAAGTATAGGAAACAAGAGGAAATCATAAACAAGCAGGTTGATTAAGATTGTTTTATGATGGCATCAGGTTTAGATTTGTTTCTTAAAATTAACTAATAATCAAATAGATACAAGTAAAAGGATAACAAACAAATTTATTTGGCCTGCAAATAAAAAGGGAATAAATTGAAAAGGCACCTGTAGATTAAAAGGAGACAAGAAGAGAAATAGATTCCCCTTGCACAGTTGTTATGAAGAGGAAGAAAATGAAGAAGAAGAAGGGTGGTGGAGGAGGAAAAGATAGGAACAGAGTAGAAGAGGAAGAACAACTAAAAATCAAAACTCTGCATTTAAGATGGTGCCATCTACATCAACTAGCAGGAGAGAAAAATGCATTAAATGACTCAATGGCTGTTTTTTCACAATTTTCTACTGGTTTTGGCACTTTGTCATGATCCATGAATTGAAATGTGGAAGGAGGTGTATGGAGGTGTTCTAAATCATTACAGAGACCTAGTAGAGCTAATCATTCTCAAGAAATTTGATTATGGAAATTAGGCATGGATTCAAATATTAGATAGAGAGACAATCTTATTGCAACTTGAAACAATATTACTGCAGCATGCTCAGATGGCATTAATGGTTGTCTGTTCTCTCTGCAGTTAGTTACTGCAGAACTTGAATGCTACTGAGCAACGTTATTTAGTTGTTACGATGAAAGTACAGTATTTACTAGGCACTGTTTACTACATTGTTTATTAAAGCTGCTCTACAGCAACCTTTTTATTATGTTTCATGATTTTAATAAACCAGCAATTAATGCCTCCATCAAAAACTCCTTTTGACAAGCAAATCTTCTTCTACTCTAAAAGCCTTTTGATCTCCTGCAACAAAAGGTTTATCCTCCCTTCTCGTTTTCACTTAGTTTAGGATGTACTTCAACATGGCCGTTTAAATTCAACATTATGTTAAAAGCATTAGAGACAAAGCCAAGATGCTTAGGTGGTGAGGTTATAAACATTTTTGAGGCTTACTAAATGATGCGGATATATTGGGATGACTCAAATGTAATTAGGAAGGGGAAAGAGGGCATTTTAGTCTTTTGGCATGTTGAGGTTAGGGGTTTTGAAGGGGAGCACTGTTCACGCTTTTTTTTTGGGGAGGGGGGGGCTTCTTCGGTTGTTGGCTCCGCCGCCGCTAGGGTGAACCAAAAAAGGAGCTCCCTCTTGATCCCTCGCCGCGACCAGGTTTAAGGGGAGGGCCTTCATGTTCTGGTCCTGTCGTCGCCTGCTGGAATATGCGTCGTCGCCTCCGCCCAAGGTCGTCGGCATTCTGGCAGCTCATAGCCTTCTTGGTCGCTCCAGGTCAATGCCGCCGCCACCACTGCCATCCTCTCACGCCAGCGCCACCACCTCCTCTTCATGCCGTAGCCGTCGCGGCCTTCTCATTCATCGCCTGTGAGCCACAGCTCCCTTTCCCTCTTCCTCTTCCTCTCCTTACCTGCTCACCAGCAGCCAGCCCAAGCGTCGTCTCTGGCTTTGAGGTCGCCACCTCCAGCGCCCGTCGCCATCTCATCTAGCGGTCGCCGACGCTCCCCGTCGCTACTGCCGCTTCCAGTGTTTGCTGCCATCGCCATCGCTACCGCCTCCGGCGACCACTGCCGTTGTCGCCTCCAACGACTACCACAGCCACCTACAGCGACCGCCCTCGTCGCCTTCAGCGGCAGTCGACACCACCTTCAGCGGTAGTCGTCGCCACCTCATCCACGGTCTTCGTCCTTTGGCCAGTCGCCGCCCGAGTTCTTAGTCTTCACAGTATTTATATGCTTCGGCCTGCGAATCAATAAGGTGTTCAGCCTTTATGCCACTATTCCGACCTTCGAGCCACCGTTGTACTTCGACCTGCGTGTCGCTGTGGTGTGCTCGGCCTGCGTGCCGATATTATATCTCGGCCTGTATGCCGACGTCATCTTTCAGCTGGCGTGCCGCTATTATCTCTCGGTCGGCATGTTGTTTGTCGGATCCAGGTCACGCGCGGCTCCCTGCACTCAGATCTGGCTCCTCAGCTGACACATTCATCTATCTTGCAAGGTCGTGACGACTCGATCAGCAGCGCGACCAGCTCACCGATCCATCCGAGGGCGCCCCCCCCCGGGGCCAGGGTACGTCACTGTACTCGCCTTGTATTTATTTAGTTGTTCTACCATTATTTGACTGCTTATATATTCATGGGACCTGCCTCGAGCACCAGGGTACCAGGGACTGGGGCAACCTGGTCGCTAGCTGTAGGTGTTGTTGACCATAGGACCCCTGACGACTTGGTCAACGTAGAAGACAACTCACCATCCGGGTCATCGAGATGCGATCAACAATCTAGACACGTCACACCGGCAGTTCCGTCTTCTCAGATTCCCGACAGGAACATATTTAGCGTCGTCTGTGGGAACACACCTGATCTGGAACGTGAAGAGGGACGACGTCGGAAAATTCTGCCATACTCATGACCTTGATGGACTTCGACGGGTATATCATATTCTCCTCACTCCACGGGTATTCGGGAGTCGAGAAATTGAGACAGATCCTCTGTTGGTCGGCAGGTCAATTTTTCCGTTATGTTTTCTTTTTCGGCCATAAAATCTATCATAGTTCGCCGAGTGAATACTCCCGTGCTGATCGGCCAGGTGTATATTATCTGAGCCACGAGCTCATTGACAAAGACTCCCGTGCCGATCGGTCGGGTGTATATTATCTGAGCTACGAGCTTATTGACGAAGACTCTCGTGCCGATCGGCGGAGTGTATATTATCTGAGCCACAAGCTCATTGACGAAGACTCCTGTGTCGATCGACCGGGCGTATATTATCTGAGCCACGAGCTCATCGTTGAAGACTCCCGCGTCGATCGGACGGGTTTGAGTTATATTAGAAGATCGTCGAGCGGCGACGTTAAACCCCAGAGTCGAGCGACGACTATAAACCCCTGTGAAAATTGTCGAGCGGCGATGTTAAACCCCAGAGTCGAGTCGTGTGGCGATTATAAACTCCTGTGAAGACCGTCGAGCGGCGACGTTAAACCCCAGAGTCGAGCGGCAACTATAAACTTCTCTGAAGACCATCGAGCGACGACGTTAAACCCCAGAGTCGAGCGGCGACTATAAACCTCTGTGAAGACCGTCGAGCGGCGACGTTAAACCCCAGAGTCGGTGAAGACCGTCGAACGATGACGTTAAATCCCAGAGTCGAGCGGCGACTATAAACCCCTGTGAAGACCATCGAGCGACGACGTTAAACCCCAGAGTCGAGCGGCGACTATAAACTCCTGTGAAGACCGTCGAGCAGTGACGTTAAACCCATGTCACCATCGACGACTGAGCGACGACCTTAAACCCCCTCCTTAGAAGACCGTCGAGCGGCGACGTTAAACTCAAGTCTCCACCGGCGGTCGACCGGTGACCTTAAACCTGTGTCTTCACCGATCAGCTTATCAAAGCATTTATGTCCCCCGTTCGGGGTCGAGTGGTGTTCACTGGTCTCGGACCAGTTTATCAGAGCATCTATCTCCCCCGTTCGGGGTCGAGTGGTCTTCACTAGTCTTGGACCAACTTATCAGAGCATCTATCTCCCCCGTTCGGGGTCGAGCGGTCTTCACTGGTCTCGTACCAGATTCGGATCTTCTATCTCCCCCGTTCGGGGTCGAGCGATCGTCATATCGGATCTTCTATCTCCCTCGTTCGGGGTCTAGTGATCGTCACCATCGGATCTTCTATCTCCCCCGTTCGAGGTCGAGCGATCGTCACCATCGGATCTTCTATCTCCCCCATTCGGGGTCGAGCGGGCGTCACTGGTCTCGAACCAGCATATCGGATCTCATATTTCCCCCGTTCAGGGTGGAGCGGGCGTCACTGGTCTCGGACCAGCATATCGGATCTCATATCTCCCCCGTTCGAGGTCGAGCGAGTGTCACTGGTCTCGGACCAGCATATCAGATCTCATTTCTCCCCCGTTCGGGGTCGAGCAGACGTCACTGGTCTCGGACCAACATATCGGATCTCATATCCCCCCCTCGTCCCCCCTCCCGTTCGGGGTCGAACGGTCTTCACTGGTCATGGAGCATCTTATCTCCCCCGTTCGGGGTCGAGCTATCGCCGATGGTCACGGACAAGAGTATCTCCACTAGTTTCGGACCAGGATATCTCATAGGCTTTGCGCCCATTCAGCTCACAACTTTCGCTTCTATATGCCCTCGACTCACGGGCTACACTTCAGTTCAGTTCACGTGCGATGCACCCGTTCAGCTCATGACTTTCGTCTTTGCGTACTCGACTCACGGGCTACACTCCAGTTCAGTTCACGTGCGATGCGCCCGTTCGGCTCACGACTTTCGTCTCTGCGTACTCGATTTCGCGGGCTATGCTCCCACTCAGTTTGCGGGCTCCACTCCTGTCCAGCGCTGCTTCGTCTCTCACTCGATACTTGTCTAGGCGATCGCTTGGTGTTCGCCCAATAGCTTGCCCGGTAGTCGCTCGACCCTATTTTTGATCGCTTGGTCGGTATTCTCTAGGCCGCCTAATCCTACGCCTGATCGTCCACTTGGCCACTCGCTTGTTTTGCTCTTCATCCTGATAGTCGTTAGGTCGGTATTTTATGGTCACCTGGTTGACATTTGCAAGTCATCCGGTCGCATTTTACGACAATCTGATGGCCATTTTATGATCGTCCGGTCGGCCCCCTCCGAGCCGCTCATTTAGCACTCTTGTAGTTGTCCGACCGGTATCGCTCAGCCGTCCATTCGGTCACACTTAAATTACTTGGTCGAACGCTCGACATTCTCTTGATGCTCTAGTCAGCATCTTACGGTCGACTAGTCGACACTTTCTCGGTTACCCGCTCGGCATCACTCGCTCGTTCAATCGGTCTGCTCGGCATCCCGCTTGCCGCTCGACTGACTACCATTTTACTCGTCGTTCTCTTGATGTTTTGTCAACTTGGTCCACTCGGCACCATTACCATCTCATGCGACACCATTACTATAGCGACCGCTCATGTGACATTATACAATGGGTTCTGTGATTTGATTTGATTATTGAGGATAATTCACCCTTTATAATAGACTGTCCAGTCAGTCGAACTTGTGCCTTCTTCGACTAGACTTGAAGGAGAAGCTTGTGATGCGGATATATTGGGATGGCTCAAATGTAATTAGGAAGGGGAAAGAGGGCATTTTAGTCTTTTGGCATATTGAGGTTAGGGGTTTTGAAGGGGAGCACTGTTCACGCGACGTTGTGGCGGATCGCCGATGGATCTTGATCCTCTCCTCTTGCCACCTCCGGGTTTAGGGGGAGGACCTTCGTGTTCTGGTCCCGCCGTCGCCTGTTGGAATAGGCGTCGCCACCTCCGCCCAAGGCCGCCGCCATTCCAACAGCTCATAGCCCTCTGGGTCGCTCCAGGTCAACACCGCCGTCGCTGCCATCCTCTCACGCTAGCGCCACCACCTCCTCTTCACGCCGTAGCCATTGCGCCCTTCTCATTCATCGCCTGTGAGCCACAGCTCCCTTTTCCTCTTCCTCTCCTTACCCGCTCACCGGCATCCAGCCCCGAACATCCTCTCTGGCTTTGAGGTCGCCACCTCCAGCGCCCTGACCCATGCGCTAACTTCCAACGCTCACCGCCGTCTCATCCAGCAGTCACCGACGCTCCCCGTCGTCGCTACCGCTTCCAGTGTTTGCTGTCATCGCCGTCGCTACCGCCTCCCGCGACCACTTCCATTGTCACCTCCAACAACTACCACAGCCACCTACAACGATCGCCCTCGTTGCCTTCAGCGGTAGTCGTCACCGCCTTCAGCGGCATTCAGCCAGCCGCCGCCCGAGTTCTTAGCCTCCACAGTATTTATCTGCTTCGGCCTACGAGTCGATAAGGTGTTCGGCCTTCGTGCCGCTATTCCGGCCTTCGAGCCACGGTTGTACTTCGACCTGCGCGACGCTATGGTGTGTTCAGCTTGCGTGCCGATATTATATCTCTGCCTGCGTACCGACATCATCTCTCGGCCGGCGTGCCGCTATTATCTCTCGGTCGGCATGTTGTTTGTCAGATTCAGGTCACGCGCGGCTCCCGGCAGTCAGATCCGGTTCCTCAGCTGGCGCATTCATCTATTTTGCAAGGTCGTGACGACTCGATCAGCAGCGCGATCAGCTCACCGATCTATCCGAGGGCACCCCTCGAGGCCAGGGGTACGTCACTGTACTCACCTTGTATTTATTTAGTTGTTCTACCATTATTCAGCTGCTTATATATTCGTGGGACCTACCTTGAGCACCGGGGTACCAAGGACCGGGGCAACCTAGTTGCTGGCTGCAGGTACTGTTGACCAGAGGACTCCTGACGACTTGGTCAGCGCAGAAGACAGCTCACCATCCGGATCATGAAGATGCGATCAACAATCCAAATACGTCACACCGACAGTTTCATCTTCTCAAATTCCCGACAGGAACACTAAATATACTTAAATACTGAACAGAGAGCTAAGCAAACACCAGGACTTCAACACGTTGGCTTCGACCAAGTAATGATTGTAACTGTTGGCCAATAAGCAAAGGGTTTTAATGGCACCAGCTTTAATCTGCATTGCACTGTTCCATCATGATCACATAATTATAATGCAGATTCTTCTTGTTCAATGATGTGAAGCTCTAATCGGGAGTCCTCCCGACGATCGGCAGTGGAGGATGCTCTCCAATCAGGAGTCCTCCCGGCGGTCGCGAGTGCAGAAGCAGATGCAACTGCCGGATGCTCGACGAGCTGAACCTGGTGGTGGCGAGCGCGACCGGGTCGAGCGTGAGAACCGGCGGCTCAGAGAGGGGGAGGCTAGGGAACCATCGTTCAATAGAATCGATTTCTAATATTTAGATATTTGATAGTCACGAAGTTTTTAATTATCAATAAATCATGAAAAGTATCTCTTTTTTATCCTAGAATACTCCAAGTGCTATTACAACGTCGTAACTTTTACGATGTATAACATTTAATATTATACTTGATACAGTACGGTGTATAATAAGTGACCCTAAACATAATACGGGTCAATAGTTAAGGTAATATAACAGTTAGGGTGCATTTGGTTCAGGGTAATCGTTAATTACCTTGGTTATCTATCTAAGGTTATCAATGATAATCTTGTTTGGTTTAGGTTATGATCAGTTCCCGAGTAATTCAACTTTACCGCCACGTCAGCAAAACGTCATCAGATGGGCTATAACCCCGGAATCTGATTACCTCCACAATCTTAGGTTTTCTGCAATTCCGGGGGTTAACCAATTTTTCTGTCAAAATTATCCTTTCATTTTTTTTACGCCGACGACTTGTTCTCCAATGGCTTGTGAGGCAAGCAGTAGCGAACGAAGGTTGCTGCAAGCAGTGGCGAGCGAAGGCTGCTGCGAGCAGCGGCGAGCGGGGGTGGTTGCGAGCAGCAGCGAGCGGAGGCGGCTGCGAGCAGCAGCGAGCGGAGGCGGCTGCGAGCAGCTGTGAGCGGAGGTGGTTGCGAGTGGAGGCGGCTGCAAACAGTGGCGAGCGAGGTCGGCGGCGAGCAATGGCAAGCAACAGGGGCGAGCAATGAGCAACGACTAAGGCGAAGCAAGCAGTGGCGGCGACACAACCTAGCCTACGATCATAGTGGGAGCGGAGGAAGAAGGAAGACAATGATTTTTGGTTTAGGCAGTTGAAACCCTAATACTCACCTTTTAGTTCTATTCGCTGCGGCCGAGCCACACACTCACGACCTCCTTCGCTAGCAAGCGTCGAAGAAGGAAAAAGCCCTGCCTTTGTCTTTGTAGCTGACCAAATTTGGGGGAGGCAAGCCCCGCCTCTGTCTAGCCATTTTCATGCACTAAACAAGTGCTAAAGAAGGAGAAAGGCCCACCTCCATCTTCAAATCCGGCCAAATCTGGGGGAGGCAAGCCCTGCCTCTTTTATGCCATTTTCATGCACTAAACATGCATCGAAGAAGGAGAAAGCCCCACCTTCATTTTCGAAGTCAGCCAAATTTAGGGGAGGCAAGCAGAAGAAAAAGGTTTGAATCCTTTTCTATTGTAAAAGTTTAGACTTTTTCCAATTTGTTTCATCTTTAGTGGTGCATAAATGGATTGGGACTTGGATTGAAAAAGTGGAGCAAGGGAAAGCAGAAGGAGAAGGTGAACAATGTGGTTCTCTTTGACCAAGTGAACTACGATAAGATGTTCTCCGAAGTTCTCAATACAAGCTGATC
Organism: Zingiber officinale; assembly: GCF_018446385.1. Classification (NCBI taxonomy): domain Eukaryota; kingdom Viridiplantae; phylum Streptophyta; class Magnoliopsida; order Zingiberales; family Zingiberaceae; genus Zingiber; species Zingiber officinale. The sequence continues at coordinate 40,076,553 of NC_055990.1, read as the reverse complement.
ATCCCTTCGGTGTTGTCTGAGAGATTGCGGGTATGAAAGCCTAACTTATTCATTTGTTATTGCCCATCTCTTTAGGAATATAATTCGGATTAGGATTATATAACACTTTTGCTCAAACTGCTGTATTGAAAGCTTATCCTTTTGATATGTCATTGTGGTCATACATTGACCAATCTATTATTTACAAAAGGGACCAAAGTTTATTCATTGCATTTTGTTTGTTTGATTATACTAAGTAGTCATTGTGTTTAGTTAAATTAGAGCAAGGTTGTAACATTTGTTGAATATTTGATATGTTTTTGAACAATTATGATATTATTTAAGACAAACTTATGGGATGAATGTCATTTTGGATTGAACTTGTTGGATGATTTCTAATTTTGGATAGAATTTGTGTGATTGCAACTTACTTTTCTTGTGTTATCCTATTCTGCTTACATCATATTTGTTAATCTCCTATATAAAACACATAGAGGCACTCTTATATTATGGTAATTATAAAATACATACTGCATATTATTTAAGTCTTTTGGAATTTCTCATGAATATAGTAGAGTTCATGAACAATCAATGGCATGATAATGGTCAACATTGCTGTATGTTGTTTCACCATTCTAACTTTCATATGTATATCAGATTATCAGCCTGATTACCTTTTGAATTTTCATCCTTGGGCATTTTACTATAAGCTTTTTGATAGGAACCTTTTGTCAACATCCCCGAAGATACCATTACTGAGGCCTTGAAAGTAGTTCTTGGTATACTATTCTCTTGATTGTTGATGCGAGATTCAATTATACTCCTATTTCATACGTTCTTGAATTCTAATTTAAATTACAGATGTTCACAATCACCCTTTGCTTATTCATTGCAAACGTTGGAAGGTGAAATCTCCTACTTTTATAGAATGACCCATCAATATTTTCATTTACAAAAAGTTTAACGCTCTCATCTGCAAAATTGTGTACTTGTTCAGCATCGAACCGGTTGTTTGGTAGGATGCCTGAGAAAACTTCAACATTGGTGTCTCACTTCAATTTTCGATGAGTGCCAACGATTTGTTGCTGCAAAAACCAAAGTTACCGATCTAAGGTTCATAGAGCGTTTTGACACAGCTAGCCTGAGGTATTTGTCAGCTTGGTTAAAGAAGCTCCTTCAGAACAAAGGACTTTGCCTCCTGCCAGTAAGTCTAGCCATTGTAATCTCAATCAACAAAGGCACCTCCACTGTGGTATCACTTAACGCTCGAAAATTGATTCTAAGACACAGTTCCACAGCAGTGGGTGTGATGGAACCTTACACTATCTTCTATATATCTATAAAGAAGACATTAATAATTTATATGATTTTCTTTTCTGCAAAATTGATGGTGTACCTTTTGTTACTAGCAACTTTTGGTTCAATTAAGCACCAAATTCTTTGCTGAGACTTGCTTGAGTATTCATTATATCCAAGTCACATTTGGAATGATTGCATGTCATGATCTCTGAAAGGATGGTAGGATTTAGGAAATTACTTATTGACTTAATTAAATTCATTTTGATACCACATCTATTTTCCATTTTTCCTACTGTTGAGATATGCCTGAGATATGATTTTATTGTATCGAGGATATTGCAAAAAATCATCATAGCAATCAATCAATTGTTGGTGCTTGCAAACCTTAACAGACCATTGGGATTTAATCTCTTAGTAGCTAGCTTCTGAGATTGCATAATATTAATGGTGGTCTTACACGAATAATATTGTTATGCGAATAATATTTTTTTTAGAAAAATTATGATAAATATGGAATTAAATTCCTCGTGACCTTGTAAAGCTAAGTCTAAAATAAAAAATAAAAATAATAGATAATAATTAATAATTAATAATAATAATAATAATTTAATATTAATATTAATATTTTATTTTATTTTAAAAAATTAATCAAATATCAAATTAATTTAGTTATAAAAATATCTAATCGGGATAATATAGTAAATGTTAAACTAGGTTATATATTAAAACCTCCAACCAAACAAGTTTTTATTATGCCCTCAGGGCATAGCACAGACAGTGGGCACATGGTATCTCTGGCGTAATGGCCAGAGGTCGATTCTCAAGAACTGAGGATCTAGGGTTTATCCCGCCATGCGTCTATGGTCTGTGTACCTGCATGAACCTCTCTCTATATTCATGGGGTCGGTACTAGGGGGGTCGCTAAGGTAGCGAATCTACCCTTTTTATTATATTACTTAGGATTGAACCAAACAACATTAGATTATGTTGTATTCCCTATAACCTTGGTTATGTGATTACCAAATAATCACATAACCAAGGTTATATATGATGACTTGAACCAAACGCACCCTTAAACTTAAGATGAGAAAATAATTAAAGTTAAAATAAGATGACAGTCATGATTAAGATGGGCATAGTCTAACGAACTATTTTCAACGGAGCTTAGCTCCCCACTGTTCATGGGTATAACTCCGAGCATACATCCGAGAGGTCCCAGAGTCGTCAAACCTACAGAACTCAACTCACCACTTCTCATGGGCAAGACTTCCAATATAAACTCGATCTGCACAAGAGTCAATTAAATCTATGGGGTTAGCTCCCTACTTCTCATAGACAAGACTCCCAACATAAATCTGATCGGCTCCAGAGTTAGTCAGATCTACGGGACTTATCTCTCCACTTCTCATGGGCAAAGGCTCCCAGCATAAATTCGATTAGCTCCAACAGTTGGTCTGACCTAAAGGGCTCAACTCTCTACTTGTTATGGGAAGACTCCCAACATAAATCCGATCAACCTATAATCGGTCGGACCTATAGGGTTCAGCTCCTCACTTCTCATAGGCAAGGCTCCCAACATAAATCGGATCAAACCCAGGGTCGATCGGACCTATGGAGCTCAACTCCTCACTTTTCATGGGCACGACTATAAACCTAATTGGCTCTAGAGTTAGTCGGACCTACAGGCTGAACTCCCCATTTCACATGGGCATGGTTCACAGTAGAAACCTGAGTGGCTCTAAGCAAATTAGACTCCCTCTAGGAGACAACATTGTTAGAGAATCACGACCTGTCAAAGAATAACAGTTACTTACTAGAGAATATTTTGTTACTCTGATATATATACGCAACAGAACCTTCCTCTCCTTAAGGGAGGGTTGTCATACATCCTTTACTATGCGACATATTTTGACATTAGATATTCTTTGACGCCTCATTAATGCGTAAGTTATGAAAGGCGGTATAAAAAGGGGTGCTCTCTGTTGGTCAGGTACGCATGCACGCACGCATCCACACTATTATTCTACTGTTCATTTTGGGTATGTTCTAACTTAAGCGTCGGAGTGCTTGCACCAAGGACCCTTTTCCTAATTCTCGCTCTAACGTTTCCATTTGCTCTTTTTGTGGTGTGCACAAGCTCGTGACTTCCAGCTCCAAGTCCTTATTCTGCCAACATTCGTATCTCCTCATCGGTCGTTCATCTACTCAGCTTTCGAACGGGATCAATATTATTATAATATTAATATTGTAGCAGTTACTTAGTAGCTTCTATACATTATAACAACTTGCAGATATAGTTATACAACATTTTTAAAGTGATTTAATTAATTTAAAATAATTTTGATTAAGTTTAAATAATTTTAACTAAGTTAGTAAAGAATATTTTCATATAATATGATAAAATAGTTGTTTTTTCACGTTATAGCAATTGTTAAGTAGCTTCTATATGTTATATTAATTATTGAGTAGCTTCTATATATTTTGGCAAATCTTAAAATATAAAATTCTAAATCTTAAACTCAGAAAAAATTCGTCTTATAGTAGTTGTTGAATATCTTTTACATGTTACAACAACTATCAATTAGTTTATGCTTATTATGATTAAATCCTAAATTTAAAATTTTGAACTTGAATCCTAAACTATGAATTATATCAAAATATTATTAACAACTTAGTCAAAAATTATTTAAGCTTCATAAAAATCACTATAAATTAGTTAAAATTATTTTAAAATTATAATAGTAATTACTTAGTAACTTCTATATGTTGTAATAATTAAAAGATAATTTTTATCTTATGGTAGTTAGTTGTAATTGCTATAAAAATTTAGAAGGAATAAAATTGTAGTATTTATTTAGTACATACTGTAACAACCTTAGAGAGTATTTGAAAATAAAATATATTATAATGCACCGTTTTTTTTTTTTTTAAATCCTTTTGATTTATATAATTTGTGATCTACTTTTAAGTTTTTATCCAATAGTTTTGTCAGCTGGGTTAGTAATTATGTTTTTGTCTCCGTACATCAGTCAGTATATTGGCGTTGATAAAGCTATAAAAGCCTCTACAAAAGAAATAAAGCTTCTTATCAAGGGTCCAAATTGAGAAACAACAAAATTTAGATGCGATAATAATGGAATTATAAGGTGAAGGATGCAAATGCAGCGGTTGGCGTTGGCCTATAAATTTAGCAAATTGCTTTTCCCCCCCCCCGGTCAACGCGCACCCCTCCACTTCCCCCTCTCTCCCCCGCCAAAAAGACGCATGTAACCTTTGTTTTGTTTTTTTTTTTTTCTGATTTTTTTTTAATTTTTTTTTTCGGAACTAAATAAGTATGATGAGAGTTAATTTTTTTTTCTGATTTTTTTTAAATTTTTAATTAATTTTATTTTAAAATTTTTTTATTCATAGTTATATATTTTAATTTTTTTTTTAATTTCATTTTTAAAATTAATTTTATTTTTAATTTTTTTCATTCATACTTATATATTTTAAATTTTTTATTTAGTTTATATATTTTAAAATTTTTATTTAGTTTAAATTTTTAATCAATTTTATTTATTATTTTTCATTAATATTT